>NC_142598.1:11141625-11249125 GCF_965207765.1 Zootoca vivipara
CACTTGACATCTCCTGTTGTCAGAGAAGAAATGGAAAAAATGTTAGCTGGAGGTATGGAGGACTGAAAACTGCTAGCAACCGCAGAATAAGTTTCCAGACGGACTTCATTGTTCACTGTGGTGTTCTGTTTTTGATTAGGCAGAGCAATTTCATGCAAATCAACTTTGTGTCACAATGCTACACAGTGTCATGGTTATGAACAACTGGATTATAGGCTTCTAGAATCTGAGTAGCACCTTCCAAATTAAATCAATTTTTTAAATGTTTGGGCCTTTTTGTATGGCCTTGTACAAGTACATTAATTCACTGGTAAAACTTTTTTCATCAGACCTTAATGATGGATACAGACATTATAAATGTAAACTAAAACCTCTTAAGATGAAGTCTTAGTTTAAATGACTTCTGCATGTTCATGAAATTGGATATGTTACATAAAAGCAGTTTGTGTTGCAGCAAAAATGATAGTTGCTTTTTGTATTTTTGGTCGTTTTGGGGTTTCAGCCTGTTCAGCTGAATTCAATAATGTAATGCAGAGTTTTGGATAAAGTTACTCCATCCTTCATCTTACTCCCGCATCTACAGTATGGGTCTGAGTGACAAGTATGTATACAATAACTCAGCTTGATTATTTGCAGCTGAGTTCAAGGAGGCAGTCCACACAAAGTATTTGAGGTGATATCAAATACTACAAAATACCTGTCCCGGTGTTTGTGTGATAGCTGTCTTCATACATGCACATCACTTGATCGTACAGAGATGAGCTTGGATGTGTGAATTCACCCTTAATATTAAAAGCAATCTTCACATTTGAATAAATCTAGAATGATTTTTTCAGTAGCCAGGTGAACACAATGCTTAAAGGGTCTCACATTTCAAATCACTGAACTAGCCTTATCTAAAACCCTGGCTTCTTCCTATCTTCACTTTTGCTGCAGCACAGACTGGATAGTAATTTTGTTCGCTACTGATTGTTTTATGGTTCTGATATCTGACCACATCTACCAAGCCTTCTAGTTTGTCGATTTTAGGGACGCTGGACCTTTGACCAACAGGACGCACTCTGTCATGGGCTGGGGCCAGGGCAGTCAAGCCTTGTGGGCGGAGGGGGTTCCCATCTAGAAAAGCTTTTAGTTATGTACTTCTGTGGATATAGAGTGGGGATATAATTTTAACCTTCCATTCTGTTGGTTAGCATAGTTCTATACCTTTTTGTAACCTGGTTAAAATAGTTTAGGATTTCTGTCCTTCCCTGTAGGGTTTCCTTTCCTTTTGTAAGAGTGAGTTAGTGCCTCACATTGTTCTCCTTATGTAGTTGTTAGTTCATAAGGGTGACAAAGTAAAGTGTATTGAGGCTATATTTTCAGGTACAGGGCTGTAGATCAGAGTTCTGGGAGCCTCAGCTGCCCTTTAGGAAACTGCCTCATCCCCTCTCCACCCGACAGAACCCCCTTGGTCAAACTGTACCTTGTCTTCTTATTCCACCCACGAATAGAAACGCTATCAGTCAACGACTCACCGGACGTTCTGGACAGGCAGAAATGCCTTGCTGCCTTGGCGTCACTCCGACACGCCAAGTGGTTCCAGGTTTGCATTTTGTTCTTATATTTGTCTTTAAGTAGAAAACTTGTAAGTTGTAATTGTATAACTTCATTAAAATGTTTTAAATCTGGGCTGTAGATGTGCAGAACTTAGCATCTGTTATATGTACAGTTGCTAAAGAAGCACTTGAATGAATTTAGTTTTTCAGAGAAGGAATGGAGTAGATTTCATTGCTGCTGCTTTGTGTTAAGAGTAAGTTTTCATACACAGTAATTAAACTAAAGAAATAAAGCTATGGAGATGTATACATAGTTTACCCTTGACAAAGTAGCACTACAAGAAATTTATATTTTGTCTCAATTTGGTCCTGGTATGCAGTATATTACTGAACCTGTGTTGCTTATTACTTTATTCTAGGCCAGGGCAAATGGCTTGAAATCATGTGTCATAGTCATCAGAGTGCTGAGAGATCTGTGTACCCGTGTGCCTACTTGGGCTCCACTTAGAGGATGGGTAATCTTTCAAGTTATTTCTTTTTTAAAATGCAAAAGTGTGTGAGAAAAAGCAGGTGCTTTTTAAATCCTTTTTATGTTTAAGAAAAGTGTAATCTTTGTAAGATTGCCTAGGTTGTTAAATAAGACTGATTGCATGTGACCAATCAGTCACAATCAGGTGGGATTTTAGGGATTGCGGAAGCCTGACCATTCTAAAATACTTGCCAAAAGTCTGCTTTGGTTTATAGCTATAGTATCCTCATGGCATCAGTTCATCAGTTTGTTGAGGATCAAAATTGACTTGTCCTGTGCTTTTAGAACAGGAGTGGTGGTCTGCAAGCTACATTCGGATGGTCCAGGGCAGATCTCTGCATTGTGGTTGAAAACAAGAGCCAGCATATCCATCCCATTAAGCAGTTATATTGATTTCAATTGTATTTGTATTTTATTGATTATCATGTTGTATTTTGTAATGCAAGTGAGTTCTATGGAATTCAAATTATAATACAATAAAATATTTAAGGAATTAAATAATGAAAATACAATTAGAAATCTTACAGTATTTAACACAGTTGCTGCAAGAGGCAGAAAAAATCATTAAGTACGATAGTCCCAACAAGAGCCTTGGCAAATTTCAGGTGGCCTGGGGGAGAGAATAGTTTTGAAATCACTGCTTGGGAATAATACCCATTTAGTGGCATATAAATAATTTGAATGTGCAATGAATATATGCCATTGTAGGACGTTTCCATTGTTTTCAGATATAATGGTTGTGTTTGCACAAACATTGTCATAAGCCAGAGTTTCTAGTTTATTATGGTAAATTGTAAACGAGCAGTGAGCTAGTGCATGCTGCCTGCTTACTTCCACTTCAGCCCTCTCCTGCTGTGAGCAGAATATGTATACTGTACCAGGAAGTTGTTGCAGTGGTCCCTCAACTTACGAACTTACTAATCCATTCCGAATGCACATTCGTAGGTTGAAAAATTTGTAAGTCGAAAAGCGGTTTCCCATAGGGGGAAAAAATTGTAAGTTGAGGAAACCGCATTTAAAGCCGCCAACAGTTTCCGTTCGGATGTAGAAAAATTAGTAAGCGTGCGGCCATTTGTCCTGTTCATAAGTCGAAAACATTGGATGTCGAGTAATTCGTAAGTCGAGGGACCACTGTAGTTTGATTGTAACAACAAAACATAGTCACTGCCCATCTTAAACCATGCTTTGTTGGCTTGCTTATTGTGGCTTGCTAGAATGCAAAAAGGAAACCTAGGCCTCCTGGAGGAGTGATCAGACCACATGCACCAGCACACAGAAAGTCTGGCTTATGTGTCTATGCAGCCAGTGAATATTTGAGAATGTGGTGGGGTTATTCAGTTTTCAATGCAGATTACCATTCTAATACTTCACAGGCATTATTAGACAGCCCCTCACACACATTTCAGACCTTCAGTTAAGCTTACGCCAAGGCAACAGCTAAAAGTGATTCTGGTCTAGGTTAGATGACCACACACCTTACAGCAGGCATAGGCAAACTTCGGCCCTCCAGATGTTTAGGACTATAATTCCCATCATCCTTAGCTAACAGGACCAGTGGTCAGAGATGATGGGAATTGTAGTCCCAAACATCTGGAGGGCCCGAGTTTGCCTATGCCTGCCTTACAGCAACCCCCACAACCAAACTTTGCTAAGCTTCATTTGATTCAGCTTGAGCGGAATATGAATGCAGGGCAAGTAAATTGCAAGTGTCTGTATCATTTAGCATGCAGATCATTCTTGCTTTCACCAACATGATCACTGCAAACCCCATTTTTTTGAACAATTACCATTGACTTCAAACACTTAAAATATTATTAGGTGCATGCTTCAATTCAAGTTGCTGGTGGGGTTAGGGAACTACAATCCCCCCCCCAAAGCTGCATCAGAGAAGCCACTTTGAAGCAGAAGCAATTAATATCTGAGCTATGAGCATTCTATATGTTAAAGCTATAGAGAGCATGTTATTTCTACTATTTATGTTGCACTTGCTAAGTTTGAAAACTTTATTGCATTCACTGATTCCCATTTTACAGAAAGGGCACTAACATCCACATGTCAACTTTTCCATTGAGTCAGTGATAGGCAAGCTTGTACCAAGGTCTTCTAGATCCAACACCCAATTTTCTAGTCATGCATGTGTCTCTTTGACTGAGTTATTTAATAGAGTAATGGTTAAGGTAGGCCAGCATCTGTACTATGGGCACTGATAACTGTTTACTACTTTCCTTACAATTTCTGAAATGTCTTTTCAGCCTCTAGAACTGCTGTGTGAGAAATCAATTGGAACAGCCAATCGACCAATGGGAGCCGGTGAGGCCCTGAGAAGAGTTCTTGAATGCCTTGCATCAGGAATAGTCATGCCAGGTTAGATAGTTCTTGATTTCAATAGATGTGACTGAAATTGGCTCTAGTCAAGGTTTTGTGTTTCCACCATGTTAGGCATGACCATATTTTATCTGTTTCTTTCACTTAAGGCTTGATGTATAGGGCATGACATTATCTTGAACAAATGCTCTTAAAATTATGGACCCATTATTCCAACTCCCTTAATGGGGATGTGACAGAATGTGCAGGTTGCTTTTGGAGTGCTTGAAGACTTTGGCAACCTTGCCACACAGTGCTGGGCTTATTGATCTGTATTGCAGACTAGATCAAAATTATTGCCCATTGGATCAAGAACTTCAATTGAGCTACTTACATTTCTGAGTCTTAGGTGATGCTGAGGGAATATTTGAGTCTACGTAGAGACCCTAGGATAATTCTCTGCATATCTTCCTTGTTTCCTGCCTTCAGATGGTTCTGGTATTTATGATCCTTGTGAAAAAGAAGCCACTGATGCTATTGGGCATCTAGACAGACAACAAAGGGAAGATATCACACAGAGTGCTCAGGTATAGTTTTGATTACAGATGTTACAAAACCGCAATGAGTTCTTAATGATAGCTAGTTTTCCCAATGAGGCTGGCTATAATCTGAAACAGAAGAAAGGGTCCCATTAAGTAAAACAGGAGTTTTTTTGCTGATTTCCCAAAAATAAGATGTCAGGTTTTTAAAAACTTAACAGTAAGTTCCAGAGTGCTTGCTGACTTTGGTCTTCAGACGTTTCTGGCTTGAAATACTGGGAATGGGTTTTGTTATGAATGTGGGAAAAGCTAGGAGCAGTTTGGACACCTCAGTAATACACATTCTATCTCTCTAGCATGCGTTAAGGCTTGCTGCTTTTGGTCAACTTCATAAAGTTTTGGGGATGGATCCGTTGCCATCAAAGATGCCCAAGAAACCAAAAAATGAAAACCCAGTTGATTACACTGGTAGGTTTTAGTAGTTTGGAATTTTATTTCCGACAGAAAATATGTTGGTGCTTTTATTGACAATCTAAAATCTTGTCTACAGTCCAGATTCCCCCTAGCACCACATATGCCATTGCTCCGTTGAAACGTCCTATGGAAGAAGACGGAGAGGAGAAGTCTCCAAGCAAAAAGAAAAAGAAGATTCAGAAAAAAGGTATTGAGTTGGCAAGAGGTAGGTATACATAGTTTTCCAAGTGCTTGCTAATCCAGATGTGTTGGATTCATGTTGATATGTAAATGTCAGTGAATGTTAGGAGGTAGAAACAAATGTCAAGTTGTTCTTCTGCTTTGGCTGTTTTGTTTGATAGCTATAAACTTAACACTGTGCACTTTGTAGAGCACAAAGGATATTAATGTGGGGTCTTCAGTCAATACATTAATATCTGACAAAAACCTTCTTTTGTTCAGAGGAGAAATCGGAACCACCGCAAGCTATGAATGCACTGATGAAACTGAACCAACTGAAACCTGGACTTCAGTATAAACTAGTGTCTCAGACAGGTCCAGTTCATGCTCCTATATTTACTATGTCTGTGGAAGTAGATGGCATTTCATATGAAGCTTCAGGACCTTCCAAAAAAACAGCCAAGCTGCATGTAGCTGTAAAGGTAGGAAGTGGTTATGAATATGTGCTTAACTATTATTTGTAAATCAGTACATACACAGTTTCACTTTAAACGGAACTTGTATTCCTTTCGTCTGGAAGGGGATCTTGTGCCTTTCCCAAAATACATCAGTGTCATTCATTACAAACCATGGTTAAGGAAGCTTAAACTATGATTTAGTCTTCTGTTTGTATTGACATACCCATAGTTTGCAATTGACCAACAAGACAAAATTGGAGAACCGTGATTTGTCACAGACATGTAATCAATGCAGTTTGTACTTTATGATTTGCCATGGTAATAGTTGACTATGAGGGTGCTTTACCTAGAAGCTGGGAGGGATAAGCACAGGAGGGAGCCGGCAGCCAGGTATACTTGCACCATGCCTCGGAGGGCTAAGCTGTCGGGGGGGGGGGGCTCTCTCTAGAAACCAGCTCCTTTCCCCCTTTTTTCTTTTTTAAATTTATAGCTTTATTTTAACAAGACTTCCAACCCAGGCATCAGACAATCTCTGCACGGGCCTGGATAAGCAAGCTCTAAATCAGGGGTCCCCATCCCCAAACTAAGCCTGGGGGGCCAGATGCGGCCCAATTGCCTTCTAAATCCGGCCCGCGGACGGTCTGGGAATCGGCATGTTTTTACATGAATAGAATGTGTTCTTTTATTTAAAATGCATCTCTGGGTTATTTGTGGGGCATAGGAATTCATTCATATATTTTTTCAAAATATAGTCCGTCCCCAGGTCTGAGGGACAATGGACCGGCCCCCTGCTGAAAAAGTTTGCTGACCCCTGCTCTAAATCATGTTATGTTCTGTGTTTGGAAGCTCAAGCTATAGCTAGTGAAACCCTAGTTAGGTGTGGTTGCTGAATGGCTTAATGGATGTTACTGAGTATATAACAGTCTGAAGTTGTACAGAAGCTTCTAAACTGATCAGCATAAAAAATTTTCTTAGGTGTTACAAGATATGGGATTGCCTACGGGTGTAGAAGGAAGAGAGAGGGGTGATGAATCAGCAGAGGAAACGGATCAGAAACCAGTAGCTATTACTGCTCCACCTGTAGTTGAGACTGTTTGTACACCCAGTGCTGCTTCTCCTTCAGAGCAAACAGAGGTAGGTGTACATTACTTGTGCCTCTTTTAGGCTCTGGTCATTGCTCTTCAGGCTAGAATCCCTGTCACTCCAGATCAATGACAAGTGCCTACTTCGTTTTAGAAACTCTTGTACAATCAATACCACAAAATGGTTATGGAAGTGATTCAAATGATGCAATATCTCTCACATAATGTATCTTAACTAAATCTGACATTATAGTTCTAAGTGTACTCTAATAATCAATTGTCCGTAGTCTAAGACAAAGTACATTATAGTTTCTAGCACACTTCTCACCAGCACCCAGCTGTCTCTTTTGAAAGCCTACTTTTTCCTCTACTGTACACATTCACAAAGCCAGTGCCTTGTTCTAGTGGGCGAAGACCACATGGTTTGCTTCTCTGTCCTCAGCATCCTGCTTTGCCCTACTGTGCTAACTAGGAAGGTGGGATGCTAACCTAGATAATTTTTTGGCTTTTGGCTTTTCTGTACCAGTTTAACACACACACCCGTCCCCCCAATTATTGATCTACATTTTTAAAAAGTGGAAATGGCACCAACGCAGTGGTATTTTAATTTCATAGAATGTGAAGCAGCAGGGACCAATACTGACGAAGCATGGGAAAAACCCAGTTATGGAGCTAAATGAAAAACGACGTGGCTTAAAATATGAGCTGATCTCAGAAACTGGCGGCAGTCATGATAAGCGGTTTGTGATGGAGGTGAGATGATCTGGTATACAAAATTGCATTCAGAATTACTATTAGTTAATGCAGTTACAACATGGGAACGTGCAGTTCTCTCTCCCTGACACTTTTCCTTACTTCAAAGGTTGAGGTTGATGGTCAGAAATTCCAAGGAGCTGGTTCAAACAAAAAAGTGGCGAAAGCTTATGCTGCACTGGCTGCGTTAGAAAAGCTTTTTCCAGATGCCCCCCTTCCAATGGAGCAAAAGAAGAAAAGGGCCCCTATGCCAGCGCGAGGTGGACCCAAATTTCCCGTAAAGGTAAATTTTAACCCTATAACTTGTGCTTTCAGGTAGATTAATACTTACTCAATCCCCTAGAGAGACAGTACTCTTAACAGACTATTTGGTGGTTGATTTGAAAAGCATAGCTTGTGGCTACAGTTCTAGCTAGGAGATGTTTAGCAATGAATTATGCAAAATAACTTAACATAGCAAGAATAAAAAATAAGTTAGTTGACTTTCTGTTGGTTGGATTTTTACTAATTTCAACAGCATAATCCAGGCTACGGTATGGGAGGCCCTATGCATACTGAAGTGCCACCCCCTCCAAACATGCGGGGTCGTGGTAGAGGAGGAAATATCCGAGGCCGCGGTAGAGGAAGAGGTGGATTTGGTGGTGCTAATCATGGAGGATATATGAATGCTGGTGAGTTATTTCCTTTCTGTTCCATACTTTGAAGTGTGAAAGCTAGCATTAATCATCTTGCACATGCTGTATCTGCTTCATAGCAAGGGTGGGAGGCCTGTACCCCAACAGGCTTGGTTAGATTCTGGTTCCCATCATTGGTCATGTTGGCTGGAGTGGATGCCAATTGAGAGACCAACAACATTTAGAGGGGCGCAGGCTCACCACCTCGGCAGTACAACAGTGCTTATAGTGAGACTAAGGAGGAGCTGGAAGATAAATACTGATGAAAGCCTTAATGGTTGCTGAACTCAGTGGTTCTGTGGAGCCCACTTTTTATATATGTGTCTGAATCTGAGCATCTGTGTAAATCCATGGTGCAAACATACCTAATGGTTTACTTAAGTCGCTCCTTTTTTGCAATATTGTCAGGTGACTAATATATACTTCATTTTGTTCTAGGAGCTGGATATGGAAGCTATGGCTACGGTGGCAATTCTGCAACAGCAGGCTATAGTAAGTGTTCATGGAAAAAATAAACACAACACCCTGGGGGTAGTGAAGCTCAGTTCTATTTTACGTAGCAAAATGAGGAAAATCTGATGTTGAAAGCAAATCTCACTTGCTTTTAAAATGAACTAAACATTTCTCTGCTTTATGCCAGTGAAGCAAATCACCATTCCGAAAAGCATTTTCCCTAAAAAATAAAATTTAAAAATACACAGCTCGGTTTGTTTCGGGAGGGGGGGATGACGGGAGCAGAGAAATAAAAATAAATTTTAAAAATGTGGCACATTTTGCCATCTTCCAAAAATTCTAATTTTTTTTCCTCTGCTCTGTCTCCCCCTTTTGTAGGTGACTTTTTCACAGACTGCTACGGCTATCATGATTTTGGGTCTTCCTAGATCATCTAAAAGTATTGCACATAAAACAGCTTTTTACTCCAATTTTCTCGAACTCCAAAACCCAAAGTGTTCGTGCTGTGTCCCTGTGCTTCACTGGGTTTCTCAACAGTGGCTTTTCACCGCAGCTTGTCTGAAACTGTTAGCCTACAAACAGTGGCAGTTTTTATTGTGACTTGCCTTTGGTCATATTGATGTACAATATGGGGGAGCTAAATTTCAAGGAATGTGTGTGTGCGTTGTGCACAAAAAGAGCCAACTCTGTTCTGCTTACAAGCAAAAGGCCCCCTTTGCTTTTTATGGAAAGCATCGCTTTATTTTTAAGGAACATGAAAATGTGTTAACTACTTGTTTTAATTTACAACAGATTTTGTACAAAACTTAACCTTTTTGGTTCTCCGAAGTGGGTAGATGCCTCTAATAATAAGGGGAGAGACATTTGAACAATTCAGAATCCACGACAACTTGGTGTTTTAAGCATGCATGATATTGACTTGTATGTGAAATAGTATGTGCTAATTTTAATATCTGCATCCTTTGTGCTTCTTGTATTGGTATAACATCCAGGACCTACAGCCTCAGCTACAATGCTTGGGTTGCGATTCCTCTAAAATTGAATGGTTTCATTAGTTGCAGTGGGCATTTTTTTGCAACATAAGATAAAAGGCCTAAAGCACTTTGCAAGTTGGTTCAAATTCTTGTAGGGTATGGCTACTTATCTTTTTTTGCAGTGCATGTCCCCCAAAACAGGTGTATGTAATGTCCAGGAAATGAAAGCTACTAAACACTGAAAAGGCACAGGGAATAAACTAGTTGTTGAGGTTTTTAATAAACATACTGTTTGGTCTTCTTTGCTTCAGTAGTTGATTTAAATGTGTGTATCTTGATCCCTGTCCTAGGGGTAACTATTTTTAAAATTTCTATACCACCTTTCATCCAAGGATCACGGGTGGTTTACAATATAAAAACACAAAATTGCATAACATTATAACAAACAAAAGCAATACCCCCCATGCAGACACATTGTTATTTATTTGTTAATGAATACTAAATAAAATCATTACTAAATAAGCAGTTTACAACATAGTTAACATGCTAACTACAAGTGGTTTTGGTGAGGGAATTGTTTTTCCCAATTTTGTTGTTAAATGTCCTTTTTTAAAAGAGAAACTGTGTTTTGCATAGCTCTGAACTGAGTGAAAACTCACTTTAATACCCACTGTGTTGTGGGTGTTAGTATGAAGATGATTTGAGGAGCCAAGACTTATTTCAAGAAATAATTTTCTAATTTTTTATTTAAAACTAGTGGGTTCCTTCCAGTATACTATGCTGTGCAGATTGGCTGCATGTGTCACCTTACTAGACAATAGCCATTCTTGTTCAGTTTTAACCATAGGCTCATAACATCTGTTATGGGTCTTAAAGCTGGTGCCTTCGTTACTAAAGCATAATTTTAGATCAAATCTTGTGTGCTCAAATTGTATTTCGAAACAGAATCTTTACAGACTGAGTAAGTTGTATTCAAAATGAATATACTTTCTGGGCAAGCTGTTTTTAGATGTACCTGAGTAGTAACTCTGTGTCTTTTGCTATTGTTTCCAGCTGTGATCATCACTTCCTTTTACACACCAGGGGATATTTTGCAGTCTGGTACATGGGGAACTGAAATCATACCAGACTGCTTTGTTGGATGTTCATATCTGACTTCAAGTCTATAGAATTCCAAATTTTGAATTGTCACTGCTACAAAAAATGGGTTACTACTGTATCATGTAAAATATTGTGGGGAGTGCATAGCCCTTCCAGAGAGAGGTATAAGGCCCCAGTCAAACCTAAGTACAGTGGTACCTCCGGTTGTGGATGGGATTGGTTCCGGAGCTCTGGTCGCATTCCGAGGTTTTCGCAACCAGAGGTACCTGTTCTGCATATGCGTGCACGGCAAAACCTGGAAAAATACTGCTGGGTTTGCCGTGTGCGTATCCCAAAGGATATGTAACCAGGGGTGCTCGTAAGTAGAGGTGCCACTGTATCCCTTTAAGGAAGGGAGGACATCCAGGGTAACATGTCAGTTTGCTCTGGGATTTCTTCTAGGGTGCAGGGGGAGCTTGACACCATGCTACAGAGTCACATTTTAGGCCCATATCTTCCTGAGAATGTAGCAGTTTCAAATAACTTGAACAAGTGTAGTGACTGCTTTCTGTCCTGTCCTTAGGTCAGTTTTACAGCAATGGTGGCCATTCCGGCAATGCAGGAGGGGGTGGTGGATCTGCAGGGTATGGTTCCTACTACCAAGGTGGTGACTACAGCTCTCCTGCCCCTCCTAAACACGCTGGGAAGAAGCAGCAGCATGGAGGACAGCAAAAGCCCGCCTATGGTTCGGGGTATCAACCCCATCAAGGCCAACAACAGCAGTCGTATAACCAGAACCAGTATAGCAACTATGGGCCACCACAAGGAAAGCAGAAGGGATATAACCAAGGCAACTATGCTTCATACTCGAATTCCTACAACTCTCCTGCTGGCGGTGGAGGAGGATCAGACTACAATTATGAAAGTAAATTCAGTGTGTTCCTGGTGGGTGGTGGGAGTTGTGAAAGCGCTTAATACACTTTTAGCATAAGCATGTGTCTTGTACACTGCACATCAGGGCCATTATCATTTTGTAAGTCCAGAGTGCAAGAACAGAGAATTGGAAATGTAAAGGAAACATGATAATTTAAGCACTGATGTGATTCTGTTACTTAGTATGCTTAAGTAAAGTGGATGTATTTTAAAGATGCTTGTGGATAACAGGTATTCCAGTTAAATTGGGGTTGAGATGCAGACCAGATGAGAATCTTTTAAAAGGCAGTGGAGTTGAGCTGCAGTGATAAATGAAGACATCTAATGATTTTGAGCAGGTGTGTTTGGAAACTTTCATCCTGCAGCTAGATTCGGTATAGCCTCTCCACTGCTGCTGTGTTGCAAGAAACTAGGGGAGACATCTATAATAAGAGCTGATAATCTCCCTGTGTAATAGAAAACTACTTTGTGATATTAATCTGAAGTCAGCTTTCATATATTTACATTTGATTTTTAATGTTTCCAAAGTAGCCTGATGTGAGACTTTCCTCAGTATACATTCTTAATTCCAGGTTACGGTGGCGGCGGTGGACGTGGCGGTAGTGGCGCAAACAATTACGGCTCAGGAGGAGCCGCCTACAATGCTGGTTCCCATGGTGGCTATGGGGGCGGAGCTGGGGGAGGAGGGTCATCTTACCAAGGTAAGCAACGTCCGTATAGAATAACAGCAACCCTGAAGTGTTTGCATGTTGAGTCCACAAATCTTGACTTAGCTAATCAGCCAGCCATTATATGTGATCACTGCCATTGCTCCCATGTATGTATATATGTGTGTCCATATGTATGTCCTCTGGAACATGCAATGAACAAAGGCGGAAGAGTGTCACTCTACTTGATTAGGTTTTAGTTTAGAGAAAGATTAGCAGTCCAGGGGACTCCTGTTGCTCCTTTTCTTTTCCAAAAGCTGATGGGAGTGCCTTTGTTACTCAACCATAATTTTAGATCACGTTAAAAAGGGAGGCGGTGGTAGACCAGAGCAGGCAGAAGTGCAGCAGGGAAAGATTATTGTACCCCAAGTGCTCTTCAATTACCAAACTTTGGAGAGGCAATATTCATTCTGTTCTGGTGTGTTGCCTGCTATTTGTGTATGTGATAGTTTAGACTATATAAGCAAAGTAGTGATTTATAATGGCATATTAAAGTGACCCCTCTCCCTTTTCACTCTAGGTGGATATTCTCAGCCAAACTACAACTCCCCAGGTTCAAACCAGAATTACAGTGGACCCCCCAATTCCTACCAAGTCTCCCAAGCTGGTTATGGCAGAAATGACCACAGCATGAACTATCAGTATAGATAAACCAGTCTCTTCTCGGGTGTGAAGCTTTGTTACCTTCTAAACTTGCATACCCTTTGAATATTGAGTTTTATTGCATCACAGTAAACATGTAAACCCTGTTTCCATGTTGCAGTGCTCTTTGTGATATCAGTCACTAATGGTTGAGTACTTTGTAATTCCATACTTAGCTGTATTTTGGACATTTAATGGTGTATTTAATGGTTTGTTTGCCATTTCAATTTTCTGTCTAAATAGAATTTGAGTTCAGTATCCTTTTTCTGTTTAAATGACATTCATGTGTCAACACAGTATGGCTTTAAATAGATAAGGGATATCTTCTGCTAATGCTTTTGTGAAGTGAGTTTAAACAAGCTTTCTGTATTTTAATGCTTTAGTGTTTTTCAGTTTTATAAGTGAGGATTTTATTTTAAAACTTGTGGGAAAGAGTGGGTTTTGTATGTCTGGGTCATTCAGACAGCACATCTGGATTATGCTGAATGTAGACAAATAAACACAAACTCTTCATGTGTCTGTCTAGATTCTTATTCTGCCTAAATCCCATCACCTGATTGCTACCAACTGCCTCTCAACTTTCAAAGCAAGCCATTAGGTTGTTGTATCCTAATGATATATGGCAACTTTAAAAAAATCCTTTATAAAGGCCCAAATTTTGCATGGCCAGTAACACTCAAGTTGTATTAACATCTCTTAACGGCATTTTTTAGTCTTTCACAAGAAAATAGTTACGTGAATTACAGATTCTAATGAAGTGATGGTAGAAGAATGAGGCAGCTTGGGTAACAATGAAACAGTAATGGGGTAAGGAACAAGAAACACTGGTGATTTTGTCCAATTTTATTTTGAATCTTCACTCATTAACTTTATTCCATATCTGTAATATCTGCCCCTAAAAGCTATAGTAACCAGATTCCGCCCTGTGCAGCATATATGGCTGTTTTTAAAGAATATGTGGCGGAATGGCAATATTGCAACTTACTGCTGAGACAAACTAATGAATCAATCAAAGCTAAATGGTCACAGAAAAACTTTTGTATGCTGATACGTAGAAGCAGGCCTCGAAGCCAAGTTGAAATATGTTAAAAACTGCCTAATAGCAAGACTAAAAATGAAGGGCACATCAACAAGATACAATTTGCATGTGATACTGAAGAAGCGTACTCTGGCCCACAAAGGTTTATGCTGTAATGAAATGGTTTAATCTTTCAAGGTGTTGTATCTTCGTATTTCCTGCAGCAGATTTTCAGAAGAACAGCCCTATTAATCGGTACATTCGGACACGGTTGTGCCTAAATATAATGCTGACAAAATATGGACAGTATAAAGCTGCGTGCTCTTATGTGGGAGTAGTGAGCCCTACTGAACTCAGTGGGGGCTTGCTGCCAGGAAAATTCACAGAATTGTGTTGTAAGTCTTGTTGAAGATGTTGCAATATCTGGGTGTTTTTTTTTTAAAAAAAGGCTATCTGGTAAATTGGAAATAAGCTTACTAACCAATAGCTGTAAATTCAAGTCAAAAATAATGTTTGTACCATTTCCTAACACACACCCTATCAGAGCTCTTATGATGATACTGAAGTACAGATTCATCATAAAATTGTCATTGGAAAGGGACCCTGTGCAATTACTAGATTTCAATTTACATTTCCTTCAAGGTTAAATCCCAGTTGGAAGCTGGGTAATTTCAATAGTACAGTGGTACCTTGGTTTTCGAACAGCTTAGTTCACGAACTATTTGGAACCCGAACGCTTCAAAGCCGGAAATGGGTGTTCCGGTTTTGGAACCCGAACATACTCCCGGGGGGGGGGGGTACACTTCCATTTTGAGTGCCATACTTCGGTTGCCTGCTTGTTTTCCTCCGGACCTGGGCTCCCCTTGCTCAGCGCCAGCCACTGGCAATACAGGGTGTAGCTGATGCTGCAGCAACAGTGGCAGCAGAGGGAACAAGCGGCGCAGAGTAGCAGCAACATCACTTGCCTGCTCAGCACAGCCTTCTCTCAGCTCTGGCCACAGAAGCAAAATCCGGAAGCCGAGAAGAGGGTCATTGATGCTGTAGCAACGGCAGCGGCAGACAGCGCAACAGCGACATTGTTTGCTGCTCAGCACAAGCTTCCCTAACTCCGTGCCGGCTGCTGCGGAAAACACTCCCTAGAGCACGTACCTCCTGCAGCTGCATGGGGGGGGGGGGGGATTGCGCACCACCACATCAAATACCCCCTCCTCTGCTTCCGGATTTTGCTGCCACAGCCAGCACTGAGTTCCGGAAGGCCATGCTGAGCACCCCACGCTGCTGGGTCCCTCTGCTGCCGTCCCTGCAGCATCAACAACCCCCTTCTCGGCTTCCGGATTCCGCTGCTGCGGCCGCTGCTCAGTTGGGGAAGGTTGTGCCGAGGAGGCAAGCGATGTCACTGCCACCCAGCCCCGCTTGGTCCCTCTGCTGCCCCAGAAGTGACTGCCTCTGCATCCCATCACAGGGCATGGGACAGCGCGGGCAGAACACATCCAAGTGGCGGGGGCTGCTTGCTCTTTTGGCTTAGGGGAGGGTTGGCTGAAGAAGGTGAGGAAGGGGTGCTGGCGGAAGGAATCCAGAAAAGCTGGCCTGGGGCGGGGCGGAGAGAGGCCAACTGGCTCCTCAGAGAACTTTTGCCTCCCTTTCCTTCTCCATTTGAACTCCCCCTTCATACACCCCGCACACTCATCCCTCCAATGGTAATGGGTACATTGCTTTCATTTTGTGGCTCAATAGATAGTAAATTCATGTTAAATTGCTGTTTAGGGGTTGTTTTTAAAAGTCTGGAACAGATTAATCCACTCTGCATTACTTTCTATTGGTTTTGGAACGGACTTCTGGAACACATTAAGTTTGAGAACCAAGGTACCACTGTATATTGAAGAGCTAGTAAAACGCTTCTCAGATTATATCATCGTAATCACAGCATTATTTTAGACACCACTTTTCTCCCACTTAGCGGCCCGCAAAGCAACTTACAATAAAGAAACACAAACAATACAAAATATAGACATATAAATAAATCAGTTTAATAAAACAAAAGACATCGATTATGTGAATTAAATAGGGAACAATGGGGTTTTTCTTTCACAGGCACTTAAGTCTCCGGCCAAAATTATAAGACAAGGGGAAAAGGCATTCAGTCAAAAAGATCAAGCCTGTTCTTGGGATCCCCAACATAGCTCCATGGGCACTACAAGGTCAAACAATACCCCCCTGCCCCTACCAATTTTTAACAATGAACTAGGCTCTTTTGGCTTAGGGGAGGGTTGGCTGATACATGCTGCCTGCTTTCTAATGTTTTTTATTTGTTTTGCGGGGTGTAGGTGTTTTAGGGTTGGGGGGAGGTTCTGGGCATTCCCAGTTTTTCTTCCATGAAGTGGGTTCAGTGAATCCCACTTTGCTGGAGCATGAGAAAATTTAGGACTTCTCATGAGGTGGCCAAAGTATTGGAGCCTTCAGGATCTGTCCTTCCAGTGAGCACTCTTATACGGTATATTAAGAGCGAATAAAACACTTCTCAGTTTGTATCATCATAATCACAGCATCATTTTAGACACTACTTTTCTCCCACTTAGCGGCCCGCAAAGCAATTTACAATAAAGAAACACAAACAATACTAAAAAAACAAGATATGGATAAATAAATAAATCAGTTTAATAAACTTCATAATAAAACAAAAGACATAGATTATATGAATGAAATAGGGAACAACAGGGTTTTTCTTACACAGGCACTTAATTCTCAGGCCAAAATTATATGACAAGTGAAAAAGGCATTCAGTCAAAAAGATCAAGTCTGTTCTTGGGATCCCCAACATAGCTCCATGGGCACTACAAGGTCCAACAATACCCCCCTGCCCCTACCAATTTTTAACGATGAACTAGGCTCTTTTGGCTTAGGGGAGGGTTGGATGATACATGCTGCCTGCTTTCTAATGTTTTTTATTTGTTTTGCGGGGTGTAGGTGTTTTAGGATTGGGGGGAGGTTCTGGGGATTCCCAGTTTTTCTTCCATGAAGTGGGTTCAGTGAATCCCACTTTGCTGGAGCATGACAAAATTTAGTACTTTTATAACGATACTTTGGTTACTTTTTCTGAATGCTATCCCCTGGTTTAGGATTCAATTTTCCTCCTTTTAAACCTTATCTCATCCTTCAAAGAGAACAGGGAATCGTTGTCTTTATAGTGATTCATGTATAAATAACACTGTGTTGTGTGTTGGGAGAAGCTCTTTGAAAACAAACACTATATGTGTGTGTGTGTTAATTTATTTTTAAAATTTCTATACCGTTTTATATTTTTAATAAAAATCTCAAAGCGGTTTACAGCATATTAATAAAACAATAGCCGGGCGCTGTCCCTCCAGCTTCATAAGGAGCCTTTAGTAGGGCTGGTGAGTGTGGGCCTCGCCCCCTAGGCCAGATGGACAGGGCCTAGCAGGGAGTGGCCTTCACACTCACAGGCGGGCAATGGATATTTATATATATGAAAAAGCAACAGAAGATGACAAATAAGTATTTTGCATAACTGGCAACAATCCAAAGAGGCATATCCTATGTGGAGTAAACGTCTACTGATCTGCTTAAAATTACTCTAAAGATGACCAGCCTGCATTTCAATATGTTGGAACAGATGAAGTCTGCATTGCCCTAGTGTAGGGTTTTGCAGAAAAAAAAATTTTGAGCTCTTTTTTGGTTGCCATATTTCAAGAGGTAAACATACAGAACTGCTTGCACACAAATATATATATATATATATTTAAAAACCCAAAATCGCCAACAATTGCTTTAAAATGTATAATTCCCCCTGGATGAGCATGTAGGACCCCCTAAAGAGGATATTTCCAGGAATTCCTGGATATATGGCAACACTACGCCTAGTGCCACACTGCATGGCCGGAGGGTTGCTCTCTTCCAGTAGGTGAGATGGTACGGTAGTTGTGATGATCTCAAAACTCTGAGGTTGTCAATTTTGGAACATTAGTAGCACAGTGGTCAGTTCAGAGCAGACCAAACAAGTTGCTATGGGCAGCTGCAGAAATTCTATGGGGAGGAGAGCAGTGTAAATAGCAACGGACCACACTGCACAATGAGCATGTTATGTGGGGCCAGATCTCTTCTGAGGGCATAAATACAGATTTTGACAAGCACAGAGCCATCCTTCCCTTTCTCATCGCAATTTGTTGGCATGAATTTGTCCATTGTACAGAAACATGCCCGCATGCTGCCAGTCCTCTATGCCAACTTCTCCACAAGAGGCTGTGCGTCTGTTCACCTCCCTCCCTTTTAACTCTTGCAAGTCTGGCTCTGGTCCCGAAAGTCAGGCCAAATCTGCAGCAGCTCCTCTGGCCCATAATGATGCACCACCACCACCTTGGAGAACTTGCACTTCTCATACTTGACTTTGAACGGATTGAAGAGACCCAAGGGGCTGTTTGTCATGTTGATGCCCAGCTCATACAGGCAGATTCCCATGAAGACATCTTCCATGTTAATGACCTTGATGGTCTTTGCTACCTGGTAGATCTTCATGGCCAGATCCCCAGAGAACACATACCCTGGGCCTACACAGTAGGGCGGGTAGGTCTCATTGGGGTACACCTCCCGTGGCACATACCACTTGGAGGCCTTGTCACGCATTGGCTTTGCGTTCCTGTAGATGTGCCCTGTCATGTAGTTCTTCTTGGGTGGCAGGTGAGGCTGCAGCAGCTGGGACACCATATAGTTCACATTGAGAAAGATGTCACTGTCTGCCTTCACCGCGTAGGTTGCATTGGGGCAGAACTTGCTTATCCACTCCATGCCCATCAGAGTCTTCAGGGTAAGGTTGTTGTAGGTATCCAGGAAGTCCTGCTGAATAATGTCTCTGTGGATGGAACTCTCCTCTTCCAAAAGGGCCTGGAGCAGGTATCCAAATTTTGGGTGGACAGCCGTCAGAAAGAGACGAAGAATGGAAACCCCAGGCACCGAGCTCTCGTTGCCCCACATCTGCCGGATGGCCTGCCTTGTGGAAAAATGCTGGGGCTCAGTTATCACCAGCAGTATCAAGAAGGGGCTAATCTCCTGACATTTGTTTGGCTCGTTGAGAAGGAACTTATAATCAGTGGAATAGATAACCTCCAAGGGATGCCGTGTGGCCACTGGTGGTGGTGGGGAAATCAGACCAGAGGGCTTGGTCTCCCTTGTCCTCTCCAGCGCAGATTCCCATTCAAATCCTATTGCACTCTTATCATTGCCTGCGAAATCTGGGCCGCCCTTGAGCTTGATGTCGTGTGGCGAGAAAAGAGACTCCAATTCTTTCATCGCAACAAGTAGGAAAAGCAAAATAGAGCAGAAGAGGACCACACTGGGCAAATTCTGCAGCTGGTTTATCAGCATCTTCCTGGTACCTTTCATACTTTTGGTGGGCAGGAGGAGGGCACTTGCAGACTATATCCGGGTGGGGGAGAGATCGTGTACAGCTCTGTCCCTTTTCCAAATACAACCTGCAAAAGAGAAGCCCAGTGAAAATCTCTCTCTCTCTCTCTCTCTCTCTCTCTCTCTCTGTGTGTGTGTGTGTGTGTGTGTGTGTGTGTGTACACACACAAGGGAAGCTTTTGGGATAAGACTGAGCGCACGGAGAATCAGTCTGCCAACTGCTGACACACTCAAAACCTGCCCATAATACCTGCCTTCTTGCCCTTGCTATCTGTTTCTGGAAGGAAAATATGCACTCTCAGGGATTGGCATTATTTACTCAACCCATCCATTTACAGATCCATTGGAATCCAAATAAAGTGTTATGTGAGTTTATGGGTGACGGACTCCTGAACTCCTGGATCCAGTAAGTGTTAAAATATAAGCCAGACGAGTTTCCTCATGAGGTAATCACCTGGGTGATGAGCAATTAAAGGAAAGCAAAGGGAAGGGGCTCTGTTTGAGACAGCAAATGGGTGCTGGAACAGCATTTGAGTGCTGGAATCTATTAAGGGCAATCATGTCAGAGAAACTGCTGGAACCATAATTTCTCTGACCAGAAGGCTGTTCAGGACTGTTATGAAGGAAAGTGGGTGTTTGGCGACTCATATTCAAATGCTGAAATGTCTGTTCTTGCAACTACAGCAGATAGGTAAGCGTTATGATGAGACTGACCAGACCTACATCATTCTTTCAAGCTCACCCGAAAGCTGGTTGCGAGTGATCAACAGCATGGAGAGTATGCGTCTCCAAGATCTGACCCTTGAGTATGTTGTCGGAAGATTGACCAAAGAAGCAGAAAGAAGGTCCGATAGACAGGTTGTACTTCAAGACCAGAGGAGATTCAGACGGGGGAGCCAACAGCAGAGTTTGCCAACAGAGCAACACCAAGATTTGGATTTGGCAATGGCGGTGAGGAGATGCTATAGATGCAACCAAGCAGGACATTTCCAGCGCCAGTGCAGGGCAAGGCTTCCAGGAGACGATGTGGAGCAGACAGCAATCGCTGCAGAACAGAGGCAGAAGGGGTTCTCTTCAGGGAAGAAGAACACATGTTCTGCTCAACTTGTGCCTGCATTTTATTGAGAGGAAAGGAAGATACCTCGAGGATCGTGGTTGCTGGACTCTGGCAGCAACCAGATTATATGTAACAGTCGGGAGTACCTGAGGACCCTAGGGAAGCCAGTAGACAGAAAGGACTCGATCTATATTACTGATGGTCGTAAAAGCAAGATTGATGGCCAGGGAACATGTTTCCTGCAGTGTTTGACCACTCCCCTACCAGAGATTCTGTTTGTCAGCAGTTTGGACTACTGTTTGTTGTCTGTAAGCTGTTTGATTAATGCAGGGTACGGTGTTCAGTTCCCGCAGGATGGTTGTTTGGTAAATAATGGAACACAGGTATGTGGCCATGCAAAGATGTAAATTGGGCTGTATGTAATGCAGGATAAGCCTGTTAAAGCAGCCCAGGTGGTTCAGGGGAATCTACCAGTCCATAAGGGTTGTATTGAAATTTTTGTGTGCTTTCTAAGATGCAGGAGGTGTGCAAGAATCTAAAGGTAAACAGTTGCAATTGTTTCCTAGATCGCAGCGTATGTAGAATGGCAAAATCTAAGAGGAAGCCTGTTGCTTCTGAAAGTGACAGAGTATCTAAAGAAGTTTTAGAACTTGCTCATTGTGACATAATAAGCCCTTTTTCCCCAAAAGACTGAAGGGGGCACCAGATATGCTTTTCTGGTAGTAGATGATAAATCACATTTTAGTTGGTTATTTTTTATTAAAGCATAAATCAGAGTGTTCCTCCATATTTAGAGAATGGGTTGCCCAAGCTGAAAAACTCTTTGCTCGTCTTATTGTGCAGTTGCAGATAGATAGGGGCAAGGAATTTTTGAACAAACAATTAGTTCTATGTATGGCAGGGCAGGAGGAAAGGAAGCTCGGAGGGGACTTTAAGCAAACTGGAACCAGTACCTATCCAGTTCTGTCCCTGTGCACAAACATTGGAATGCCCCCCTCCAAGCACAATTCAAAGTGTTGGTGCTGACCTTTAAAGCCCTAAACAGTCTTGGCCCAGTATACCTGAAGGAGCGTCTCCACCCCCATCATTCAGCTCAGACACTGAGGTCCAGCTCCGAGGGCCTTCTGCCGGTTCCCTCCCTGCGAGAAGTGAAGCTACAGAGAACCAGGCATAGGACCTTCTTGGTAATGGTGCCTGCCCTGTGGAATGCCCACCCATCAGATGTCAAGGAAATAAACAACTATCTGACTTTTAAAATCTGCAAAAGAAAAGCCCAGTGAAAGGGAGCTGAATTCTGTTCTCTCTCTTTCTCTCTCTTTCCCTCTCTCTCTCTCTGTGTGTGTGGACGCACAGGAGGTGAACTTTAGGGATAAGGCTGGGCGCATGGAGAATCAGTCTGCCAACTGCCGACATGCTCAAGACCTGCCCATAATACTTGACTTCTTACCCTTGCAATCTGTTTCTGGAAGGAAAAGATGCACTCTCAGGAATTGGCATTATTTACTCTACCTATCTATTTACAGATTCCATCTTAATAAAGGAGCTGTGCTGCTTTCACTATTTGGGTTTTATCTCGTGGGCCGCCATGGACCAATAGGTGTGTCTGTATTGCTCTCAGATTCATAGTGATTCAGATATTCCCTTTTTCTAGTTCTGGTCTTCATGTTATTTGTTTAAAAGGTGGTTTCTTTGCAGCTTAATACACTGGAGACTCTACTCTTGCTTTAGACACTTAACCCTATTGTTAAATATAGTTTTTAATAAACTATTTCCTTAAAGGTCTTAATTACTTGCGAACATTTTGCTGAGATTTTTTTTTTGCTGCCCTTGTCCTTCTCCGGACTTCAATCTTGGCTCCAGTACAGATTGAGCTGGCTTGGCTTTTCTGCTTCTGCACCAGAAGAAGCAACAGCTTTCTGCTGAATATGGATAAATGGTCCAGGCAGACCTATTGTGCTTGTTTTGGGTGGTTCCACCTTGCACTGAAGCAGAATGGTGAAAAATCTGATTTCAGCCGGGTAACAGTAGAAACAGGGAGCCCCGCAATGAAATCTCTGCACGTATTTCAGAAAGTCAAAATCTGGACACAAAAGTTGTTGAATTGTTGTGCCACTTCCAATAGTGGTTGTTATACGTCCAGAAGATACAGGAGCAAGTGTTTTGAAAAGAGGCTCTCTTGGTATTCCAAAGTGGACTTTAGCTGCAGTGGTGTAGCAGCGTTTGCTGGTGCCCGGGGCCACGAAGGGTGAACAGGGCCTGTTGTGCCAGCCCAACTCTCACCAGCAGCACCAAGTGGGACTGTGCTGCACAGCTTGCCTGCCAGTGCAGGGGAGAGCCCAGCTGGTCGATGCAGCCCTTGATGGGCAAATTCCCCTGATGCCCGTGGAGAGGAGTGCCAGACCAGGCCACTCTGGGGTCACTCCTTGCCCACCTCCCTATGTCCATGCCTGTGCCTGCTCACTGTCCAAACAAGGCGTGAGTGAGCACTGGCCAGGCAGCCATTCAGCAAGGGGGCCAGGGATGTGACAGTGAGACCATCCTGGAATTAGGAGCCCAGAGACCCCCAGCAGCAGGCAGGGCGAGACTGGGATCCCTGAATGGGGATGCCTGGTTTGCGCCCCCTCAAAATTGTGCTGCCAGGGCCATGCCCCCCCCAGCCTCCCCCCCACTACACCTCTGTTTAGCTGACCAGGATCTAAAAAGGTATCAGCATCACCAGTTGCTGTTGATATTTCTTTTTCTTTTTTTATATATAAAATATTTATTGAATTTTACATAAAGAAAAAAGAAAAAAAGAATTTTTTTTAAAAAAAGAATACAGAAATAAAAAAAGGCAAAAATGACAATGTTATCACATCTTATCTCTTCAAACTACTTCACTTCCCCTTCTTACAATCCTTGTAAATAATTAATTATTACCATTTCCAAATCTTGGTTAAACATCATAAAATTACATCCTATCACCCAATTCGTAACCTTATTCTTAAATAATTCTTATTCAATTTTATATAGAAAAATGGAAGAGAAATAGAAAGGAAAAGCCATAATAAAAATATAAAAAACATACTTATATTTTCCAATTTCTAATCTAAACATTTCGGACTTCCTTATTTCCCCTTCTTGAGTTCCTTAATCTAAAATAACATTCTTTCTCCCAACTCATGACTTCTTATTGATCAATTACCCTTCATACTTCTCTTTACTTTTATTACCCATTATTCTCTACCCAAAAATATTCATATTTAATTTTCAAAATCTTTCCCCCCTTTTTATTCCCACCCTCAAAACTAAATCTACCCCCTTTCCTTGGAATCGATGTCTCCAGAGATTTCAGCCAGCTCCTTAATACTTTCCGAGTTCAGACTGTGTTTTGTCCACCTAAAAAAATCACCCCAGTTCTTCCTCATCGCACTCCTGCTCTGTCCCAATCCAAACTTTGCTCAGCCCTTCCCCACCCTGCTGTATTCCCAACATATTATCTTCAATCACATTAACTTTCTGCCCCCCACATGCTTCCTTCTCCCCCTCTCTCACTGGGGTAACAACCTTTTTGTTTTTCCATTTTTTGGGGGACTTTTGAGTCAAGTCCCTTCCCTGTTCCACCCCTCCCCCCGGTGAAACAGTGATTTCTTCTTCTTCCTCTTCTATCTCAAAATTCAGTCCTGTTGGTTCAGCAGTCTTCTTTCCCGTAGTTGTTGCATTTCCTTCAGGGTTGCAGTTCTCCTCTGTCATTTCCAAAATTTCCCCTAAAACCCGGGGATCTATGGGGGTCCGCGTCACCCCCGCAGAATCCCCCCTCCACTAAGCCAGAAACTCGAGGTTTCTGCGCCTCTCCGCCAGCGCAGCTATTGCTATTTCTTTGCCCGAATCAAGCACATCACACTTCTTACTACTTCCATCGTGTGACATCACCGCACCATCTGGGTCCTGCAGTTTGCACTGTTGTGTTTTGCACATGAGAGGGAGAAGGAAGACACAACAGTCATCACTTCAGGGAGTGAAAAAGGCTAGCTTGGTCCCCAGCTATTTGCAGCTCTCCTCTGTGCGTACTTTTGTACTGTGAGCTCCTTGGGGCAGTTACCTTTGCATTTGCTTCTTATGCACCATGCATTAGTTAACAGCCCCCCAAAAGTTACTAGGTCACATAATGAACACATAAATAAATTACTAGGCTGGCTTTTTACTTGGAGGGGAGCAGGACAGATGAAGCATTTCATCCCATCTGTACCAAACTCGAGTAAAAATGTGGTTAGCAACCAGAACAGGGTTGCCATATGTCCGGAATTTCTTAGACATACCCGGAATACTGCAGTTGGAAGCAGTGTCCGGGCAGAAATTTAAAATTTGGACGTTTGACAAGCCACGTCGGCAGTGTTGTTTTTGGCAATTTTGCTTTTTATAAGCTCAAAAATGTCGGGTTTTTTTTTGCAATTTTGCCAAAAAGCTCAACAAACAACTTCACCTCAACAAAAACTTAACAACTTTTCCCTTCCCCCAAAATTCAACAACTGCCCCCGCCCCCAAAAAACCACTTCAGCAACGTTTTTGTCCTGGTTTTCACTGTTTGAAATATGGCAACCTTAGACTAGGTCTCCTCCAGAGCCAGTATAAAAACACAAGGGGCTGCCATATGAGAGACAGAGTGCTCTGCTCCCAGCAGTCCCCAGCCCACTCGCCTGCATACACTTCCTTGTCACCTTTGGTGACCAAGCAAATGGTTAAATAAATACAAGCCTGCTCAATGAAACACCTTTGCCACCATCAATTTCAATGAAATCTCATGCAGTGCTCCAGGTATTTGTTCTCTCCCTCCCTGAGGGACCTCTTAGTGGTGCCTTTCTACCCCTCTCCCATTCTCTTCTCTGAGGTGCCTTTTGCGGCATCTCAGGTGAGCACTTACCTGCCCGAGGTGCTGTTCACTCAAGGTCGCCACCTGCCTTTGACAGAATCTCTGGCTGCATATCAGCCGCAATTTACCTTTCCCCGGGGAGGGTGGGGCACAAGAGGAAGGGACAACGCCTACGTCATCCAAATAAAACGGAGAGGAGGGAGCAGGTACTCTTTGAAGCACCTGGAAGGACTCACCACCTGCCTGCCAATCCCATGCTGAATCTCTCTCTCTCTCTCTCTCTCTCTCTCTCTCTCTCTCTCTCTCTCTCTCTCTCTCACACACACACACACACACACACAGAGAGAGAGAGAGAGAGAGAGACACCAAAAACAGAAGAACATGCCCCTCACATCCCAAAGCCAAACACAAGAACAAGATCATAGAATCATAGAGTTGGAAGAGACCACAAAGGCCATCCAGTCCAACCCCCTGCCAAGCAGGAAACCCCATCAAAGCATTCTTGACATATGGCTGTCAAGCCTCTGTTTAAAGGCCTCCAAAGAAGGAGACTCCACCACACTCCTTGGCAGCAAATCCCACTGTCGAACAGCTCTTACTGTCAGGAAGTTCTTCCTGAATGTTTAGGTGGAATCTTCTTTCTTGAAGTTTGAATCCATTGCTCTGTGTCCGCTTCTCTGGGGCAGCAGAAAACAGATGAAAGCAGATGAAAGGGATAAATTTATTTTATATAAATGCAGTTTATATAAATGATTGTTGTAATAATAATAATAATACTTTATTCGACCGATAGTCAGAAAGATGATTGTTTTATATAAATTATATACATGAGCCAATGGGTGTTAACATAGTGCGTACCCTCCACCATTTCTCCAAATAGGGATGCCCTGTTCATTCATTCATTCATTTATTATTATTATTATTATTATTATTATTATTATTATTATTATTACTTCTATACTATTTATACCCTGCTCTGGGTGGTTTCCAACATATAAAAATTATAACAAAACATCAAACATTTAAAACATCCCACTTCCGAGTGTCTGCAACATGGCAGGCGGACCGTGAACCTGACGGCTATGTCAGTTCGGCTTCGTGGAGTGAAGGGGAAGAGTGCGAGGGTGACACACCTCCCCAGAAAACCCCAAGAGGAGCATTGGGGTGTCCCGGGGTCCTGCGGCTCACTGACGGCACTGCGGTGAAAGGAACAGGTGGGGGGGGGAGCCAAAGGTGCTGGTGAGCTAGGCATCAGCGCAGCTCCACAGAAGCAAAGCCTCTGACCCAGTCATAATCCAACATACTCTGCTGATGGAAAGGTGAGGAGATATTAATGGATTAATGAATTTGGCTAATTTTGGCAAGAAAATATGAGTGAAAAAAGGAAGTCCGCTCCCATTACTGGTGTATAGGCACAAAATATATGCAAGTAATGTGTGGATGCAATTTACATTGGAAGATAAGTTAACTAATGAACAATTAGGATTAAAAGACTGCACCCAGCTTCTGTTTATGCCAATCTCAAGATTTTCTAAAATAATGATCTTGACTGGAACTCTAGTTGAACTTGGACATAGCACACGGTGAGATTGAACTTGACTTAAAATGGAGGTTAAACCTGAGAAGATTATAAGGTTATGAGTGAATTTCCCTTCTGGGGGAAAGAGACTGGACTGACTCTCTGGAAACTATCTCACTTCTGTGAAACTGTTTCAGGATCTATTTGACTATTGAAGATGTTCAGCTTAATGGAATTACAATTATGTACTTGCTTTATTGAAAGACACCAGCTGGTTAAAAATCAAGACTAAAAGAAGAGGACTCTCTATTGCTAATATTGGACTAAATTAGACTCAAAATAAAAGTTACAATATATATTAATCATATATAATAAAATTATTTTGATGTCAATGTATGTAAAGATTTGAAAATATAATTGCAAAAATTTGTAATTGCGAGTAATGTGGGAGGCGGGGAGGGAGTAGGCTGGAAGTACCGTACTGGCTTTCTCTGCTTATCTTAGTGGAATGTCCTTGACAAAGTACTGATAAGGTTAAAAATAATGCTCTTTGTGGTGGGAAAGGGCTTTTTGTTTTGAAATTAAATTCTATGGAGGAAGCCAGGAAACGGGACCGGCCCCCTCAGTTATACTTCTATACATTTCTATATTAGAAATGGCAGAAGAAAAAACATCAATGTTAAAGCAAACCAGTCAGGCCACAATGCAATAGTAATAATAATACAGTAATCTATTAAACATTAAAAGCCTCCCTAAACAGGGCTGTCTTCAGATGTCTTCTAAAAATCTGGCAGCTGTTTTTCTCTTTGAAATCTGATGGGAGGGCATTCCACAGGGCAGGCGCCACCACCGAGAAGGCCCTCTGCCTGGTTCCCTGCAACTAGGCTTCTTGCAACGAGGGAACCGCCAGAAGGCCCTCGGTACTGGACCTCAGTGTCCGGGCAGAACGATGGGGGTGGAGACGCTCCTTCAGGTATACTGGACCGAGGCCATTTAGGGCTTTAAAGGTCAGCACCAACACTTTGAATTGTGCTCGGAAACGTACTGGGAGCCAATGTAGATCTTTAAAGACCGGTGTTATGTGGTCTTGGCAGTCGCTCCCAGTCACCAGTCTAGCTGCCCCATTCTGGATTAGTTGCAAGAGAATACAGTATAAGCTATAAATTGTACGAGTTGTTGTTAGATTTTAAAAGAGAATTGTTTGATCAGTTGAAGGAAGATGTTAACAAAGCAGCTGTTAAAACTCGGGAAAATACTAATTTAATTTCAGAAGCTGTGGGACAATTAAAAGAAGCGAATGCACAAAATACCAAGGCAGGAATGGTAGAGGGACAAAGCTTGAGGAAAATACAAGAGAAAGTAAGAGTGGTCCAAAATAAAAATGGTACCTCAGGTGAAATGATTTGAGAGGCTTTGACAGATAAAAATTGTTGTGTAGTTTGTCTTCACTACAAGTAAGAGCCAGAACACAGGGAATGGGGGAAACTGGGGCTTAACAGAGAACTAGCAGGGAAAAGATACATTTTGGCGGGAACCAATGGCAAGGAGTCCCTCCAGGGGAAACCAATCCAGCAGCGGATCCAAATCCTGCTCTCTGAACCAGCAAATGATAGACGTTCCCTCTGGAACTTATACATTCAAATAAACTCTGTAATATAATACTTGGAAGGGCAAAAAGTATAAAAGGTTTGTGTAGCTGCAATGTAAAATCATAAAGAAGGCCTGGAAAAAGATATATAAAGATTGGAAAGGAATGTGGAAAATGATTGTTGTTTAAAAAACCTGAAATTATGATATTGAGGTGTACAGGTTTTGATGGACTTATTCAACGGAAGATTTTGTTCCTGTAGGGGAAAGTGGGGCACATTGAGCCATTTTTTACTTTAAGCTCTGCACACCTCAAAACAATGCACATAAAAGAAAACTTTTGAATTTAACATTTATTAGGTACTATTCTAAACAAAATCAAAGGATTAATGTTTCACATTTGATGGAATAAAATGACAAAAAAAAACCCACCACATTTAAGTTTTCCAAAAAAATGGATCAACGTGCCCAGTAGTGGGGCACATTGATCCTTCATTTGGGGCACATTGAGCCATTCAAATTTAAGAGCAAAGAAGGCATTTTTACTACACAGTATAAACTTCCAAAAGAGTTTCCAAAATATCTCAAAGTTCTTAAGAGTCAGCATCACTTCAACTTGTCACTCCATTTGCCTTGGCGAGATCCAAAACTTCAATAGAGATGTGGCTGTCATGGTTATCTAGAATTAGAAGCACTGGGTGATCTTTGGAACTTCTAGAGCAGGCATGTCAAACCTGCGGCCCTCCAGATGTTTTGGACTACAATTCCCATCTTCCCCAACCACTGCTCCTGCTAGCTAGGGATCATGGGAGTTGTAGGCCAAAACATCTGGAGGGCCGCAGGTTTGACATGCCTGTTCTAGAGTATTTCATAGAATCATAGAGTTGGAAGAGACCACAAGGGCCATCCAGTCCAACCCCCTGCCAAGCAGGAAACCCCATCCAAGCATTCCTGACAGATGGCTGTCAAGCCTCTGCTTAAAGACCTCCAAAGAAGGAGACTCCACCACACTCCTTGGCAGCAAATTCCACTGTTGAACAGCTCTTACTGTCAGGAAGTTCTTCCTAATGTTTAGGTGGAATCTTCTTTCTTGTAGTTTGAATCCATTGCTCCGTGTCCGTTTCTCTTGAGGAGCAGAAAACAACCTTTCTCCTTCCTCTATATGGCATCCTTTAATATATTTGAACATGGCTATCATATCAGCCCTTAACCTTCTCTTCTCCAGTCTAAACATACCCAGCTCCCTAAGCCATCCCTCATGGCTTTTTTACTACACAGTATAAACTTCCAAAAGAGTTTCCAAAATATCTCAAAGTTCTTAAGAGTCAGCATCACTTCAACTTGTCACTCCATTTGCCTTGGCGAGATCCAAAACTTCAATAGAGATGCGGCTGTCAGCTAAAGTACGGTTGTAAAATGGAAAGGAACAATGTGCCCCATGGCTCAACGTGCCCCACTTTCCCCTACTTAAGAGTATATGCTTCCATTTCCGAACGCGCCTTGGAAGTCAAACGGCTTCCGCTGTGTATTTTTTTTTACATTTTCTCCATTGATTTTGCAGACTGAAAAGTCTGCAACCTTTGTGCCTAAGTTGTCGAACGTTTCGGAAGTTGAACAGTCTTCCGAAATGGATTACATTCAGCAACCGAGGTACCACTGTACATAACTCCATACCCTCCAACATTTCTCCAATGAAAATAGGGATGTCCCAAGGAAAAGTGGGACATTCCAAGATCAAATCAGAAACCAGGATGGCTTCTGTAAATCAGTCCCTCCATATTTCCCACCTGAGGCAGGTGCCTCACTCTTTTTTTCATGGCAGGGCCGGCCTTGATTACTGTTGAGCGCAAAATACAACAAAGGGATAAATAAGCCCACCCATTTACACACCCCCAATAGATTTTATTAAAGCTTAAACGAACATATACAAATGTTAATATCAAGTACAAAATAACTTTTTACAATGCAAAAAGCATGAAAAACCCAATCTAAATAAAAACAAAAATAAAGGAAGGAAGAAAAAGAAGAAAAGAGAGAGACTGAAGGGGAGGGATTCTGATTCTTCGTCTGTCAGCTATATATATAAAAATATTCAAAACATGCGCTCCAAGGTAACCCCTAACTATTCCACTTGTAAAACAATATTTTATTCAGTCCACAGGCCCAGATATCACAAATTCAAGCCCACCAACTTCTGGCTAGAATAAGTTATTTATAATGGGGAACTTTACTTCATAAGGTATCCATTCTGAAGGAAATCAGCCCTGAGTGCTCACTGGAAGGACAGATCCTGAAGCTGAGGCTCCAATACTTTGGCCACCTCATGAGAAGACTCCCTGGAAAAGATTGTTGGGAAAGACTGAGGGCACAAGGAGAAGGGGACAACAGGGGACGAGATGGTTGGAGTCGGACAGTGTTCTCCAAGCTACTAACATGAGTTTGACCAAACTGCGGGAGGCAGTGGAAGACAGGAGTGCCTGGTGTGCTCTGATCCATGGAGTCACGAAGAGTCGGACACTGAACAACACGACTGAACAACAAATTACTTCATAATTTTGTTGTGAACCAAATCCCTCCCCCATCATTTAGGGCTGATTCTGGCTTCAAATACATTGGGACATATCAGTCACACACCCCAGGCCTATTTTGCACACCTTTCTCAATTATTTTTTGAATCCGTACTAGTCTGCAAAACACTGCAGCATTCTTAGAGACCTTTGGAGGGTATTCATCTAAGTTAGGGGTCACCAACCTAAGGCCCACGGGCCGGAAGTGGGCCATGGAGGTCGTTTGACCGGCCCATGGGCTGCCCCTGAACTGAGTTGCGTGCTCACGTGCTGCGCTAAACCAGTGCATCGCGGTGCGGAGACTCGTTTCCGCGGCACCGAAAATCACATCTGTGCATATGCAGTACCGGAAATTGTGGGCGGGCACATGAACCGGCCCATGGAGGGATCTGGCCCAGGCAAGAAGAAGAAGAGTTTGGATTTGATATCCTGCTTTATCACTACCCTGAGTCACAAAGCGACTAGCAATCTCCTTTCTCCCTTCCTCCCCCACAACAAACACTCTGTGAGGTGAGTGAGGCTGAGAGACTTCAGAGAAGTGTGACTAGCCTAAGGTCACCCAGCAGCTGCAGGATAAACCTTGCCGACCCCTGCTCTAAGTGCTCTGGCACCTCAGAGGTCACTTGGTAAAAATGGGTTGGACGAGGATTCAGCTGGAACCAATCCTACCTTGAAGCACACTAAAAGCCAATTTACCACCACTTTCCGGAACAAAGAGCTGCCCAGCTTTTAAATATTGACGATGAGAGACTGCATCAAGTGGAGAAACTGGAGCATCACCTGAGTTTCTCAGACCCTCCAAGTGTCCCTATTCTCCAGTGATTTCCCTGATTTAGAGAAGCCATCCTGGTTTCAGATTTCATCCCAGAATGTTCCGGTTTTCCTTCGGATGTCCCTATTTTCATTGTAGAAATGTTGGAGGGGATGGAGTTATCCGACCGCTGAGCCATTTGAAGGCAATCCTGTATAGGGAAGATTTTTTTTAAAAAAAATGTTTACTGTATTATTATGTTTTTATATACGTTGGAAGCTGCCCAGACTGGCTGGGGCAACCCAATAAGATGTGTGGGGTATAAATAGTAAAATTATCGTTATGGAATGGGACATCCCTATATTTTCATCAGAGAAATGTTGGAGGGTATGGTTTCTGCCAGTTTTCAATCTCTAGGGTACACTTAGGGTACACTTTCTCTGTGGCTTGGCTGAAAGAATAAAGACACTAATGCAAAATGAAGTAAGATGTGATTAGTTTATACATATAATCCTTCTGGACCAGAACACATTGGTTTAGCAACACGAGATTTGTTATGCAGAAACCACATTAAAGGCAATAAAAATATAATAAAATATTTGTTTTTGCTTCCCGTACTTGCCCTAATTGGCAGGTTACATCTGCAGACTGGAAAGAGAAGTTGCTGAATTGGAACTCATTACCAAGCTTAAAACTATGGAACCACCTGGGATGAACAAAGACATTGGATTCTTATCTCATTATGCATGATCAAGCTTTCTTTAGCGCCTCAGCCCTTGCTTTTCCCCCGCAGGGCCAATTGCAGTCATCAGCAGTCGTTAACAGCCATCAATAGGTTTACCACTCCTACCAGCCCATCACCCATTCCCACCCACCTCACCCTCTATATATACATAAGGGTCTGGCTCTTCTGTTTCAAGTGTATCTGACGAAGTGTGCATGCACACGAAAGCTCATACCAAAATAAAAACTTAGTTGGTCTTTAAGGTGCTACTGAAGGAATTTTTTTATTTCACAAGTTCAAGTGTTATTAGAGAGGAAGAAAAGGCTTTCTCAATCTGCTTTCTCTATGTTATGCATAATTTTTATAAACTGCTGGAAGGAGCAGGTCTACAGCTTGAGGGTACTTCTTAATTGGACCCTGTCACTGAGGAGCAATCACAATTGGTAAAACATGGAATAAAAAGGAAGAAACCTTGCAAGAATTGACATCTTTACTGTGGTGATGCATCCAAGGCATGAGAGATTTAGATTCTCCCTAGTTTTCATTTTCTGTTTGCTCTGCCAGAGCAACAGAGCAAAATTTATTTTCTTTACAGATACATGTTCCCAAATACTTTAATTATCAAAGGGAAACCAGATTTTGCTTCATTAGTCTAATTCTCCCCAAACGTCAGGCATCATTTCCTCTGGGTTAGACAATAAAAGCACAATTTCATGTGAGAACAAAGTGATCATGTGGACTTTAACCTTGTATATCAACACTCCAACACTTTACATTGTGTTTTATTTGGTGCTGTTAAAGGTTCATTTGAAAGAGCAAATAACAGTGGATAACCTTATTCATTTATTTATATTTTATTTTATTTCTATACCCCTTTATATTTTCTAATAAAAATCTCAAAGTGCTTACAGCATATTAAATCAATAAATCAATAAAACAATAGCCGGGTGATGTTGCTCTGACCTCATGAGGAGCCTCTTCAGTGGGGCTGGGTGAGTCTGGGCCTTGACCCCTAGGTCAGATGGACAGGGCCTTTCATTGAGCGGCCTTCACACCTCACAGCCGGGCGATATTCCTCCGGCCTCATGAGGAGCCTCTTCAGTGGAGCTGGGTGAGTCTGGGCCTCGACCCCTAGGCCAGGTGGACAGGGCCTTGCAGGGAGCGGCCTTCATGCCTCGCAGCTGGGCGATGTTCCTCTTGCCCAGGGGTCAGCAAACTTTTTCAGCAGGGGGCCAGTCCACTGTCCCTCAGACCTTGTGGGGGGCCGGACTATATTTTGGAAAAAATATATGAACGAATTCCTATGCCCCTTAAATAACCCAGAGATACATTTTAAATAAAAGGACACATTCTACTCATGTAAAAACATGCTGATTCCTGGAAAGTCCGCGGGCCGGATTTAGAAGGTGATTGGGCCGCATCCGGCCCCCGGGCCTTAGTTTGGGGGACCCCTGCTCTGGCCTCATGAGGAGCCTCTTCAGTAGGGCTGGTGAGTCTGGGCCTCGACCCCTAGGCCAGGTGGACAGGGCCTTGCAGGGAGCGGCCTTCACACCTCACAGCCGGACGATATTCCTCCAACCTAATGAAGGCAGCCCTGTTTAGGGAAGTTTTTAATGACTGATGTTTTAATGTATTTTTAACCGTCTGTTGGAAGCAGCTCAGAGTGGCTGGGGAAAGCCAGCCAGATGGGCAGGGTAGAAATAATAAATTATTATTATTACGGTATTATCATTATTAGCCTCTTCAGTAGGGCTGGGTGAGTCTGGGCCTCGCCCCCTAGGCCAGGTGGAAAGGGCCTTGCAGGGAGCGGCCTTTACGCCTCACAGTTGTGCGATGTTGCCAGTCATGGAAGAGAGAAAATGTGCTCCCACCTGTTTTTTGGCTATTCCACCCTAGCCGTTACTGCCACAGACCACCCTATTTGTGAATTTTGTTGATCCTAAGGAGAGGTTTCTCTGATCCAAGCCATTGCTTTAGATTTGGGGGAGGAGGTTGCAGAGTCAATGGTCACACATGCAATTATACAACACCTGGAGGGCCACAGGTTCTCCACTGAAGTTTTAGATGTTCTGTTGCATTTGTTTCTTTATAAACACGGTGGAATATTGCTGTTGAGCTGTGTGCAATGTATTTTTTAAAATCAAAACTATATTTACTACTGTATATTTTCAGCCATTTTGAAGAGCATACTGCCAAAAAAGCAGCTTTTTTTGTTTAACTTTAACTAAATCTCTTAGCTTGCATTTGCACCAGCTCTAGTCAGCATTACCTTTTCCCGTTTTCCAGTAAAAGAAAAGGCAAAAATGTCAAGGTACTCAAAATGTCTGATTTTGCCACTAGGTGTTGCTATGGCATCAGAAGCTGGACAGCTCTTTTCGCCTTTTCCTCCCTTTAGGAAAATGCCCTCCATCAACTCACTTCAGTTTGTCTTGGATGCCTCCATTTTTTAGCCTTTGCCCCTCTGCACCAACGAATGTGGGCAAGTATTGCCAAATAAAACAAGGCACTGTTCTAAAACCAAAGTCCTACATTCCTCTATTGCGAGAGAGAAAATGTGGGGAGATGAGGTTGCATTGCATGTATTTAAAGCACAGATGGGGAACTTCTGATCCCTCAGGTGCTGGACTGTTCCATCATCCCTTGACCATTGGCCATGCTGGCTGGAGATTATGGAAGCTTGAGCCCAACAACATATTGGAGGGCATGGACAGGTTTTCCATCTCAGACTTACAGCTTTGCTACTGTTGCAATGTGCATAAGAGAGCCCACAAAGAAATCAAAATTTGGGCAGGGATTTGAAGGAAGACACCTAAGAAAAGTAGTTCCAAGTGTAGGAGGTGGAAGAATAGGTGCATATTGATTTATATGAGCAGCAAGTCTTTTGGCCAGAAGGTGGAGCCCAGAAACCACTATATGGTGGCAATTGTCTTGGCAGGCATGGAGGAAAACATCTATGGAGATGACCGTGGAAAAAGATGTGAAACCCAGCAACCCAGACTCAGGAAACCTGATTATTGCAGTTAGTCAGCACACTGGGATGGTAAACCATGGCTTGTTCCTAGGTGTTTGTTTGTTTGTTTTTAACTAACTAGAGTCAGAATGACCACCATTTCTGAAGTTTTGATGTACAGTGGTACCTTGGTTTTCAAACAGCTTGGTTCACAAATAACTTGGAACCGGAACAGTGCAAAATCGGAAGTAGGTGTTCCAGTTTTGGAACTTTTTTCGGAAGTTGAACGTGCTCCGTTTTGAGTCCCCCTGTGTTTCCTGTTGCACTGCTAATTTGCGTCCCCCCATTGTAATTCAAGCCTTCTGTTTCTAATTGCAGTGTTCTGAGGTGATGTTTGGAGTGGTGCTTTTGTTTCTGCTACTTATTTTGCGTTTTTTTGTTTTGAGGCTTTGATTGATTGATTTTGTGACTGCGGAAATGGATAAAATTCCCCCATTCAAAAAAAGACTATCATCAGTGCAGGTAAGAAAAAGATTTAATTTTAATTTTTATCATCTACAATACTGTTTTATTTATTTTATACCGTGTTTCTGATAAAATAAGATGCACCTAGAAAATAAGCCATGGCAGGATTTTCCTGGGTTGAAAAAATATAAGACATACCCCAAAAATAAGCTGTAGTGGTGGGAGCAGGTCTGGACTGGACGGTGCCATGGAAGAGGAACATGCCTGTCAGCGCCCGGAACCGGATGCTGCTTCCCCTCCCAAATGCCCAGCAGCGTGCGCCGCGCCGAGCGCCGACACGGCAGCGGGACGCAGCAAGAGCCGCAGCGCGCGCCGCTCCGAGATCCGACCCAGCGGCGGGACGTGGCAAGAGCCGCAGCGTGCGCCGTGTGGAGCCCCGACCCGGCGGGACCCAGCAGCGTGCCCTGCTGAAGCGCCGACAAAGCGCCCAGCAGCGCAGTAGCAGCAGCAGCCAGTTCCGGGTGCCGAGCCGCGACAGGAAGAGGAGGTATATTTTTTTTTAAAAAAAATAAGACACGGTGTCTTATTTTATGAGAAACACGGGTAGTACAGTACATTGTTTAATAATTTCATTTTATGGTTCCATGGTCTTGTTAGTAAAATTCATGTTAAATTGCTCTTTTACGGGTTGGAACGGATTAATCTGTTTTGCATTACTTTCTATGGGAAAGCGTGCCTTGGTTTTGGAACGCTTTGGTTTTGGAACAAACGTCCGGAACGGATTAAGTTTGAGAACCAAGGTACCACTGTAATGGGAAGCTTGATTTATTTATAAACAAAAGCAGAAGCTTTCAGTGGCCTCCCCTCACTCTCAGGAGGAAGAAGAGGCAAAAGGCACACCCAAGATCAAGCTTTGTGCTCATAACTTAAACTGAGGATCCACTCAATGCCAGTCATACCAGGTCAATCACTGGCCAATACGGTACTGCTAATTGCAGTGCCGGATTTAGGGCAGCATGCACAGTATCCCTGCACAGGGCACTGAGCTGAGGCGGTGCAAAACCATCATCATGATCAAACCTACCGGTATATAGGTTTTATTTATTAATTTATCTTGACTGTGTTGCTCTCTCTCAATACACTATTGAGCGGAGATGGTATTGTCGCACATAGATTTAGACATGGAGTCTGCTCTGCAACAAATAAATTGGAACAACCCAATTGTCTATTCTGTCTCATGAGCTCCTTTATCAGTGGGATAGGCTTACCTTGCTCCCCACCCCCAATATTTTATCCAAGTTGGCATCTCCGCCCCCTTGGTCACCCTAATATGAGATCCAAATGTCGCCTCCCCTCTCCTTCCTGCCCTCATACATTAGACTGGTCGTGTTTGTCGGTAGCCCAGCATTGCCAGGTAAGACAACTTTTGTTTGTCATGTGGAAGACTCTATGGCATCAAGCTGGAATAGAAGGTAAGTTACTTAGCAACCAAGAAAGCATTAAGAGAATCTGATTTAACTAGGGTTAAATCAAAATTGTAATAATTTAGACCAGTGTTTCCCAAACTTGGGTCTCCAGCTGTTTTTGGACTACAACTCCCATCAATCCCTGACCCCCTGGTCCTGCTAGCTAGGGATGATGGGTGTTGTAGAGGCTTGCTGGTTTAGAGGCTTGTTGTGGGCAATACATAGCCACATGCCTACTATCCTCCACAAATTTGTGGGGTCTGATTATCATGCGTGGGGTGGATGTGATTGCAGAATGAAGCGCTGGAAGTGATCTAGACAAACATTTGTTCCAGGAAAGATACCACCAAGGGGTTCTGCAACCTCCCATTTCCAATAAACTAAAAAGCCCCCAGTGTTGTAACCTTTCTCATGGGGAAGTTGCTCCAATTCCTTGCTCATTTTGGTTGTCCATTTTTTATTTCCTCCCTACCCCCTAGCTCTGCAATATACTTTATACTGAGATTCCTGCATTGCAGGGGGTTGGACTAGATGGCTCTTGGGGTCCCTTCCAACTCTATCATTCTATGAGGTGAGGCAACCAGTACTGTACGCAGTATTCCAAGTGTGCTTGTTGCAACACAAATTTGTATAACAATATTATGATATTGGCATTTTAGTTTTCATGCCCTTTCCTAATGATCCACAACATGGAATTTTCCTGTTTCACAGTTGAATCTAAGTATTCCATAATGTCTTTATTTTTTTTATAAAAAACACACACAAAGGATATATGTATGACGTTTTGGGGGGTAGTCGGGCTATTTCAAAAGTCTTTATAGGGACTTGCACACCATGGTTCAGAGTTCTCCTCCCTCCTGTGTGTGATGAGTGGAGACCCTGTTGCAACAGTTTATTTCTTTTAATAAAGATCAGGCTTACTAGCCGCTTTGCTTCTCAATATACTCTTGTTGGCCTGTGTTATTTTCTCCTACTGATAGGGAACCTGCTGAAGGACTCTATACAGCAGGCATCCCCAAACTGCGGCCCCCCCAGATGTTTTGGCCTACAACACCCACGATCCCTAGCTAACAGGACCAGTGATCGGGGGAGATGGCAATTGTAGTCCAAAACATCTGGAGGGCCAACGTTTGGGGATGCCTGCTATACAGGCTCTGGAATACCCTATAAGGGAAAGGGAGTAGTTTTTTTGCTTATAACACAAGCATCTGTCAGAATAAAAAGAGTGCACTTTGCTGGAGCCTGAAGATGCAAGGATTCTCAGGCAAGACTGCAAACCCATTACCATGAGGGGGAGAAAGTGATGCCAAATTGTATCTAATATAGATGCCTGCTGTCCAGCTCTCGTGAGATGTGCTGTTCTGTAGAATGGAGAGAGATTGTGCAGTTAAATGAGGACCTGAAGCTTGAGATACAGAGAGATTTGTGCTTGCCTATGAGACATGCTTTCTCAAAAACAACCAACCCCAGAGCTCCTTGTGCATAATAGGCTGCATGGAGGAACCATCAGTGAAAGGCTGGTGAAATTGATCCCAGGGGCACATTAGAAGACAGGGATACCGCTTTACAGGCCCAAAATATATATTAGAGCAGGCATTCCCAAACTCGGCCCTCCAGATGCTTTGGGACTACAACTCCCATCATCCCTAGCTAACAGGATCAGTGGTCAGGGATGATGGGAATTGTCCCAAAACATTTGGAGGGCCGAGTTTGGGGGTGCCTGTGTTAGAGGTCTACTTCACACCCACACTGCCATGGCATGCTGTAAATGCAGTTCACAGCCGTTTCTGATAAGCTTTCTCAGCATTTTCCTCCCAAAAGGTTCATTTGGGTTCTTATTAACAAAAATCAGCAACATGTGTTATGGTTTTTTTGGGCAACACCAATAACTGGCAGAAGCCGAAAGAAGTTTCAGTAATTGAAAATGTTGTTGGAGACTGACGATTTCATGATATCCGTGACCTGGAACATATTCCCACCTGGAGTCTATTTTGGGGTGGCCTCAGGGTATACGAGAAACCTGGCAAGTGGCTTTCTTATATATTGTTGTTTAGTCATTTAGTCGTGTCCGACTCGTCGTGTAACCCCATGGACCAGAGCACGCCAGGCACTCCTGTCTTCCACTGCCTCCTGCAGTTTGGTCAGACTCATGTTGGTAGCTTCAAGAACACTGTCCAACCATCTCGTCCTCTGTCATCCCCTTCTCCTTGTGCCCTCCATCTTTCCCAACATCGGGGTCTTTTCCAGGGAGTCTTCTCTTCTCATGAGGTGGCCAAAGTATTGGAGCCTTCAGGATCTGTCCTTCCAGTGAGCACTCTTATACGGTATATTAAGAGCGAATAAAACACTTCTCAGATTGTATCATCGTAATCACAGCATCATTTTAGACACTACTTTTCTCCCACTTAGCGGCCCGCAAAGCAACTTACAATAAAGAAACACAAACAATACTAAAAAAACAAGATATAGATATATAAATAAATCAGTTTAATAAACTTCATAATAAAACAAAAGACATAGATTATATGAATTAAATAGGGAACAACGGGGTTTTTCTTACACAGGCACTTAATTCTCTAGCCAAAATTATATGACAAGTGAAAAAGGCATTCAGTCAAAAAGATCAAGTCTGTTCTTGGGATCCCCAACATAGCTCCATGGGCACTACAAGGTCCAACAATACCCCCCTGCCCCTACCAATTTTTAACGATGAACTAGTTACTAGGCTCTTTTGGCTTAGGGGAGGGTTGGCTGATACATGCTGCCTGCTTTCTAATGTTTTTTATTTGTTTTGCGGGGTGTAGGTGTTTTAGGGTTGGGGGGAGGTTCTGGGCATTCCCAGTTTTTCTTCCATGAAGTGGGTTCAGTGAATCCCACTTTGCTGGAGCATGAGAAAATTTAGGACTTGTATAACAATACTTTAGTTACTTTTTCTGAATGCTATCCCCTGGTTTAGGATTCACTTTTTTCCTCCTTTTAAACCTTATCTCATCCTTCAAAGAAAACAGGGAATGGTTGTGTTAACGACTTTATAGTGATTCATGTATAAATAACGCTGTGTGGTGTATTGGGAGAACCTCTTTGAAAACAAACAGTGTACGTCTCTCTGTGTGTATTTATTTATTCATAAAATTTCTATACAGCTTTATTTTTTTAATAAAAATCTCAAAGCGGTTTACAGCATATTAAATCAATAAAACAATAAATACACAAAAATATATATATTTAAAAACCCAAAATCGCGAACAATTGCTTTAAAATGTATAATTCCCCCTGGATGGGCATGGAGGACCCCCCAAAGAGGATATTTCCGGGAATTCCTGGATGTATGGCAACACTACGCCTAGTGCCACACCTGCATGGCCAGAGGGTTGCTCTCTTCCAGTAGGTGAGGTGGTGGTTGTGATGATCTCAAAACTCTGAAGTTGTCAATTTGGCACATTAGTAGCATAGTGGTCAGTTCAGAGCAGACCAAACAAGTTCCTATGGGCAGCTGCAGAGATTCTATGGGGAGGAAAGCAGTGTGAATGGCAACGGACCACACTGCACGATGAGTATGTTATGTGTGGCCAGCTCGCTTCTAAGGGCATAAATACACATTTTGGCAAGCACAGTATCTTCCTTCTTCTCTGAGCCATCCTCCCCTTTCTCATCGCAATTTGTTGGCATGGATTTGTCCATTGTACAGGAACATGCCGCATGTTGCCAGTCCTCTATGCCAGCTTCTCCACAAGAGGCTGTGTGTCTGTTTACCTCCCTCCCTTTTAACTCTTGCAAGTCTGGCTCTGGTCCCGAAAGTCAGGCCAAATCTGCAGCAGCTCCTCTGGCCTGTAATAATGCACCACCACCACCTTGGAGAACTTGCACTTCTCATACTTGACTTTGAACGGGTTGAAGAGACCCAAGGGGCTGTTTGTCACGCTGATGCCCAGCTCATACAGGCAGATTCCCATGAAGACATCTTCCATGTTAATGACCTTGATGGTCTTTGCTACCTGGTAGATCTTCATGGCCAGATCCCCGGAGAACACATACCCTGAGCCTGCGCAGAAGGGCGGGTAGGTCTCATTGGGGTACACCTCCCGTGGCACATACCACTTGTAGGCCATGTCACGCACTGGCTTTGCGTTCCTGTAGATGTACCCTGTCATGTAGTTCTTCTTGGGTGGCAGGTGAGGCTGCAGCAGCTGGGACACCATGTAGTTCACATTGAGAAAGATGTCACTGTCTGCCTTCATCGCATAGGTTGCATTGGGGCAGAACTTGCTTATCCATTCCATGCCCATCAGAGTCTTGAGGGTAAGGTTGTTGTAGGTATCCAGGAAGTCCTGCTGAATAATGTCTCTGTGGATGGAACTCTCCTCTTCCAAAAGGGCCTGGAGCGGGTATCCAAATTTTGGGTGGACAGCCGTCAGAAAGAGACGAAGAATGGAAACCCCAGGCACCGAGCTCTCGTTGCCCCACGTCTGCCGGATGGCCTGCCTTGTGGGAAAATGCTGGGGCTCAGTTATCACCAGCAGGATCAAAAAAGGGCTCCTCTCGCGGCATTTGTTTGGCTCGTTGAGAAGGAACTTATAATCAGTGGAATAGACAACCTCCAAGGGATGCCGCGTGGCCAGTGGTGGTGGTGGGGGAATCAGACCAGAGGGCTTGGTCTCCCTTGTCCTCTCCAGCGCAGATTCCCATTCAAATCCTATTGCACTCTTATCATTGCCTGCGGAATCTGGGCTGCCCTTGAGCTTGATGTCATGCGGTGAGAAAAGAGACTCAAATTCTTTCTTCGCAACAAGTAGGAAAAGCAAAATAGAGCAGAAGAGGACCACACTGGGCAAATTCTGCAGCTGGGCTATGAACATCTTCCTGGTAACTTTCTTACTTTTGGTGGGCAGGAGGAGGGCACTTGCAGACTATATGCGGGTGGGGGAGAGATCGTGTACAGCTCTGTCCCTTTTCCAAATACAACCTGCAAAAGAGAAGCCCAGTGAAAGGGAGATGAATTTTGTTCTCTGTCTGTCTGTCTGTCTCTCTGTGTTTGTGTACGCACACGAGGGAAGCTTTTGGGATAAGACTGAGCCCACGGAGAATCTTCCAACTGCTGACACACTCAAGACCTGCCCATAATACCTGCCTTCTTGCCCCTGCTATCTGTTTCTGGAAGGAAAATATGCACTCTCAGGGATTGGCATTATTTACTCAACCCATCTATTTACAGATCCATTGGAATCCGAATGAAGTGTTATGTGAGTTTGTGGGTGCCAGAAATTTTGGGGGCTGTGGTATGAACCAGAGGAAAAACTGCAGGCTGGAAAGGCACAGAGGCAGGGCATGATGTTTGATTTTTGCTGGGATCCACAGCTGTGGCTACAGCAGAAACAATAACTTATTGGGGTAATTATGCTCCAGCCCTCTCCATCATAGGCTCAGGTTTTATATATGCATAGCTGCCAAGTTATCCCTTATTTTAAGGGATTTTCCCTTATGCTGAATAGGCTTCCTCGCGAGAAAAGGGAAAACTTGGCAGCTATGTATATATGTTTGTGTAAAATGTGGATAAATGGTCCAGGCAGACCTATTATGCTTGTTTTGGGTGGTTCCACCTTGCACTGAAGCAGAATGGTGAAAAATCTGATTTTAGCCGGGTAACAGTAGGAACAGGGAGCCCCGCAATGAAATCTCTGCACGTATTTCAGAAAGTGAAAATCTGGACACAAAAGTTGTTGAATTGTTGTGCCACTTCCAACAGCGGTTGCTATACGTCCAGAAGATACAGGAGCAAGTGGACTTTAGCTGTAGTGGTGTAGCAGCGTTTCCTGGTGCCTGGGGCCACGAAGGGTGAACAGAGCCTGTTGTGCCAGCCCAACTCTCACCAGCAGCTTGCCTGCCAGTGCAGGGGAGAGCCCGCTGGTCGATGCAGCCTTTGATGGGCAAATTCCCCTGATGCCCGTGGAGAGGAGTGCCAAACCAGGCCACTCTGGGGTCACTCCTTGCCCACCTCCCTATGTCCATGCCTGTGCCTGCTTACTGTCCAAACAAGGCGTGAGTGAGCACTGGCCAGGCAGCCATTCAGCAAGGGGGCCAGGGATGTGACAGTGAGACCATCCTGGAATTGGGAGCCCAGAGACCCCCAGCAGCAGGCAGGGCGAGACTGGGATCCCTGAATGGGGATGCCTGGTTTGCGCCCCCTCAAAATTGTGCAGCCAGGGCTATGCCCCCCCCAGCCTCCCCCCCCCCACTATACCTCTGTTTAGCTGACCAGGCTCTAAAAAGTTATCAGCATCACCAGTTGCTATTGATATTTCTTTGCCCGAATCCAACACATCACACTTCTTACTGCTTCCATCGTGTGACATCACCGCACCATCTGGGTCCTGCAGTTTGCACTGTTGTGTTTTGCACATGAGAGGGAGAAGGAAGACACAACAGTAGCACTTCAGGGAGTGAAAAAGGCTAGCTTGGTCCCCAGTTTCTATCTATTTGCAGCTTTCCCCTGTGCGTACTTTTATACTGTGAGCTCCTTGGGGCAGTTACCTTTGCATTTGCTTCTTATGCACCATGCATTAGTTAACAGCCCCCCAAAAGTTACTAGGTCACATAATGAACACATAAATAAATTACTAGGCTGGCTTTTTACTTGGAGGGGAGCGGGGCAGATGAAGCATTTCATCCCATCTGTACCAAACCCGAGTAAAAATGTGGTTAGCAACCAGAACAGGGTTGACATATGTCTGGAATTTCTTAGACATACCTGGAATACTGCAGTTGGAAGCAGTGTCTGGGCAGAAATTTAAAATTCGGACATTTGACAAGCCACGTCAACACCGTCGTTTTTGGCGATTTTGCTTTTTATAAGCTCAAAAATGTCGGTTTTGTTTTTTTTGCAATTTTGTCAAAAAGCTCAACAAACAACTTCACCTCAACAAAAACTTAACAACTTTTCCCTTCCCCCAAAATTCAACAACTGCCCCCGCCCCCCAAAAAACCACTTCAGCAACGTTTTTGTCCTGGTTTTCACTGTTTGAAATATGGCAACCTTAGACTAGGTCTCCCCCAGAGCCAGTATAAAAGCACAAGGGGCTGCCATTTGAGAGACAGAGTTCTCTGCTCCCAGCAGTCCCCAGCCCACTCGGCTGCATACACTTCCTTGTCACCCTTGGTGACCAAGCAAATGGTTAAATAAATACAAGCGTGTTCAATGAAACACCTTTGCTATCATCAATTTCAATGAAATCTCATTCAGTGCTCTGGGTATTTGTTCTCTCCCTCCTTGAGGGACCTCTTAGTGGCTTAGTGGTGCCAAGATGGAGGAAACTGTGAGTGAGTGGAAATTTCCAGTGTTCTCTGCCTCCTAATCTCCTGCCTGTCTGTGGTTAGAAGGAATGAAAACAATGGATTCAACAAACTTCCAAGAGACTGTTCTGAACTATTTAGAGATTTTGAAGGACATCCACAGGATACTGCAATACTCCAGCATAACATGTGCAGAGACTTTGGTTCAAGATCAGGACTTTGAGGACAATGTGGAAAGTCTACCTGAGATTAAAGAATAAGAAGTGGATTTTGCAAAAACTGAGATGGAATATAAAAAATGTGATCTGGAGGAAGAACAACAAGGACTTAAAAAGGAAAGAGACAGCTGTCAAGAACAACAATATGACTTAAAGACTCAAGAAAAGAAGGCTCCTGGAGGGGCTAAAAATTGGGCATGGGCAACAGAGGGAAAGGAAAGGCAGAATGGGGGGAGACAGAGGCCTGGATTGGGAAGTGGGAAAGAATGGGAGTTGGGTGAAAAATTCTAGTTAAAAAGTATTTTGGTGATTGATTAACGGTTTCTGAAATCTTGGTTTGTTAAAGGACTGCTGATCTAAGGGGGGGGGGGAAGGTCACCAGGAGGAGGAAGGAGAGTTAGTAGATATAAAAATTTAGTTTTCTGGAGGGAGGTAGAAGAATGGCCTGGGAAACAATTTTTAGATTTGTATTAGTATTTTTGTGTTCAGATAAGTGTCTGGATGGAGGGCCGCCTTTCCTTCCTTCTCTGCCCAGAAACACCTGGTGGCAGAAGGTGCTCTGGGGGGGGGAGGGGGGGGAGGGAAGCCCAGACACAAAAATGGAACCTTTGAAGTGCTGCACCTAGCAGGTTCCTCTTGTGGCAGGAGGGGACTTGTGGGGGGGCAGCATGAAGAAGAAGAAGGAGGAGGAATAAGTCAATATTATAAGAATAAGAGTTGGAACTGGGGTAGAAAATTCGCCATATTAAATTAGAAGTTAGGAAAACCAGGAAGAAGAGATCTGAGGAAGTCACAATGATAATGTGAAGATTTGGGAATTTTTATGTATTTTTTCTTTTCTTTCTTTTTTCATGTTTTTCTTGGTTTGTTCTCTTTTTACTTTTTCCTTCTCTTTTTGGGGGGTTTTTGGGGTGGGGGGGGCTAGGGACTTTATTTTCTAATTTTTTTTCTTTTTTCTTTATTTTTACACATATGATCAGGGTTGGGAAGGTTGGTTGGGCGTACACCCGGCTCAGTCTTCCCCTGTTACTCTGGGGCCCACCGGTGGCAGGGGTGGGCCTTGGGGAGGGGAGGAGGGGTAGGGGAAAAACCCAGCCACTTAAAATGAACCACCTTCGACTATTTGCTCAGCATGGGTCTTTCTTGTGGCAGGAGGGGACTCATGGAGGGGGGATGGAAGAAGGTGTGAAATGATGATTGTTTATTTCCTTGTATTTCCTTTGTTTGTTATAAAATTAATAAAAAATTATATTAAAAAAAAAAAGGAAACACCTTTGCCATCATCAATTTCAATGAAATCTCATTCAGTGTTCTCTCCCTCCTTGAGGGACCTCTTAGTGGTGCCTTTCTACCCCTCTCCCATTCTCTTCTCTGAGGTGCCTTTTGCAGTGCTATTACTGGTGCTATGGGCACAAAATATATGCAAGTAATGTGTGGGTGAAATTTACATTGGAAGATAAGTTAACTAATGAACAATTAGGATTAAAAGACTGCACCCAGCTTCTGTTTATGCCAATCTCAAGATTTTCTAAAATAATGATCTTGACTGGAACTCTAGTTGAACTTGGACATAGCACACGGTGAGATTGAACTTGACTTAAAATGGAGGTTAAACCTGAGAAGATTATAAGGTTATGAGTGAATTTCCCTTCTGGGGGAAAGAGACTGGACTGACTCTCTGGAAACTATCTCACTTCTGTGAAACTGTTTCAGGATCTATTTGACTATTGAAGATGTTCAGCTTAATGGAATTACAATTATGTACTTGCTTTATTGAAAGACACCAGCTGGTTAAAAATCAAGACTAAAAGAAGAGGACTATCTATTGCTAATATTGGACTAAATTAGACTCAAAATAAAAGTTACAATATATATTAATCATATATAATAAAATTATTTTGATGTCTATGTATAAAAAGGTTTGAAAATATAATTGCAAAAATTTGTAATTGCGAGTAATGTGGGAGGCGGGGAGGGAGTAGGCTGGAAGTACCGTACTGGCTTTCTCTGCTTATCTTAGTGGAATGTCCTTGACAAAGTACTGATAAGGTTAAAAATAATGCTCTTTGTGGTGGGAAAGGGCTTTTTGTTTTGAAATTAAATTCTATGGAGGAAGCCAGGAAACGGGACCGGCCCCCTCAGTTATACTTCTATACATTTCTATATTAGAAAAAACATCTATGTTAAAGCAAACCAGTCAGGCCACAATGCAATAGTAATAATAATACAGTAATCTATTAAACATTAAAAGCCTCCCTAAACAGGGCTGTCTTCAGATGTCTTCTAAAAATCTGGCAGCTGTTTTTCTCTTTGAAATCTGATGGGAGGGCATTCCACAGGGCAGGCGCCACCACCGAGAAGGCCCTCTGCCTGGTTCCCTGCAACTAGGCTTCTTGCAACGAGGGAACCGCCAGAAGGCCCTCGGTACTGGACCTCAGTGTCCGGGCAGAACGATGGGGGTGGAGACGCTCCTTCAGGTATACTGGACCGAGGCCATTTAGGGCTTTAAAGGTCAGCACCAACACTTTGAATTGTGCTCGGAAATGTACTGGGAGCCAATGTAGATCTTTAAAGACCGGTGTTATGTGGTCTTGGCAGTCGCTCCCAGTCACCAGTCTAGCTGCCCCATTCTGGATTAGTTGCAAGAGAATACAGTATAAGCTATAAATTGTACGATTTGTTGTTATATTTTAAAAGAGAATTGTTTGATCAGTTGAAGGAAGATGTTAACAAAGCAGCTGTTAAAACTCGGGAAAATACTAATTTAATTTCAGAAGCTGTGGGACAATTAAAAGAAGTGAATGCACAAAATACCAAGGCAGGAACGGTAGAGGGACAAAGCTTGAGGAAAATACAAGAGAAAGTAAGAGTGGTCCAAAATAAAAATGGTACCTCAGGTGAAATGATTTGAGAGGCTTTGACAGATAAAAATTGTTGTGTAGTGGGTCTTCACTACAGGAGCCAGAACACAGGGAATGGGGAAAACTGGGGCTTAACACAGAACTAGCAGGGAAAAGATACATTTTGGCGGGAACCAATGGCAAGGATTCCCTCCAGCGGAAACCAATCCAGCAGCGGATCCAAATCCTGCACTCTGAACCAGCAAATGATAGACGTTCCCTCTGGAACTTATTCATTCAAATAAACTCTGTAATACAATGCATACTTGGCTGTGCTATTACTTTAATACACAACAAAAATGATACCCTGTATGAAATGATCTGGAAGGCTCTGACTGTGATAGAGAAAAAACAGGAAGGGAGGGCAAAAAGTATAAAAGGTTCGTGTAGCTGCAATGTAAAATCATAAAGAAGGCCTGGAAAAAGATATATAAAGATTGGAAAGGAATGTGGAAAATGATTGTTGTTTAAAAAACCTGAAGTTATGATATTGAGATGTACAGGTTTTGATGGACTTATTCAACAAAAGACTTTGTTCCTGTAGGGGAAAGTGGGGCACGTTGAGCCATTTTTTACTTTAAGCTCTACACGCCTCAAAATAATGCACATAAAAGAAAACTTTTGAATTTAACATTTATTAGGTACTATTCTAAACAAAATCAAAGGATTAATGCTTCACATTTGATGGAATAAAATGACAAAAAATCACATTTAAGTTTTCCAAAAAAATGGATCAACGTGCCCAGTAGTGGGGCACATTGATCCTTCATTTGGGGCACATTGAGCCATTCAAATTTAAGAGCAAAGAAGGCATTTTTACTACACAGTATAAACTTCCAAAAGAGTTTCCAAAATATCTCAAAGTTCTTAAGAGTCAGCATCACTTCAACTTGTCACTCCATTTGCCTTGGCGAGATCCAAAACTTCAATAGAGATGTGGCTGTCATGGTTATCTAGAATTAGAAGCACTGGGTGATCTTTGGAACTTCTAGAGTATTTCATAGAATCATAGAATCATAGAGTTGGAAGAGACCACAAGGGCCATCCAGTCCAACCCCCTGCCAAGCAAGAAACCCCATCAAAGCATTCCTGACAGATGGCTGTCAAGCCTCTGCTTAAAGACCTCCAAAGAAGGAGACTCCACCACACTCCTTGGCAGCAAATTCCACTGTCGAACAGCTCTTACTGTCAGGAAGTTCTTCGTAATGTTTAGGTGGAATCTTCTTTCTTGTAGTTTGAATCCATTGCTCCATGTCCGTTTCTCTTGAGCAGCAGAAAACAACCTTTCTCCTTCCTCTATATGGCATCCTTTAATATATTTGAACACGGCTATCATATCAGCCCTTAACCTTCTCTTCTCCAGGCTAAACATACCCAGCTCCCTAAGCCGTCCCTCATAAGGCATCGTTTCCAGGCCTTTGACCATACATCACTATTGGGAAAACCATAGCATTAACTATACATACCTTTGTCGGCAAGGTGATGTCCCTGCTTTTTAAAATGCTCTCTAGGTTTGTCATTGCTTTTCTCCCAAGAAGCAGGCGTCTTTTAATTTCGTGACTGCTATCACCATCTGCAGTGATCATGAAACCCAAGAAAGATTATCATATAATCTTTGAAATGCATCCTTGGAAATATGAAAAGTGGAGGAATGCTGTTTCCCAATGCATTTATACATGCACACATTGTCAAAAGAGTTCCCTGTTCTGCTGATGTCATTCAGCCAACTTGCTTTTTCACAGCAATGATTTTTGATGGTTTCTGCACTGTGGTTACACCAGTTTCATCTACATTGTATATACCCTGTTCCTCCAAAAAAATAAGACGTAGCCATAAAATAAGCCATAGCAGGATTTTTAAGCATTCAAGGAATATAAGCCATACCCCGAAAATAAGACATGGTGATAGGCGCAGCAGCAATGCCGGCTGCGGCAGGAGAAGGAAAAAATAAGGCATCCCCTGAAAATAAGCCATAGTGGTTTTTTTTAAAAGGAAAAATAAATATAAGACGGTGTCTTATTTTCGGAGAAACATGGTAATCACCTGCTGAGAAATTACTTCTTTCTAGAATGAAGTGGAGTTCATCAAAGAACTCATTTACGTTAACACGGTTGAAGCTTGTTGCTCTTGACAAACTTGTTGCCTGTGGAATGTGAAGTGACAGTAAAGCAGAATGACATTTCATAAATCCTTCTGCCCAATCTAAGCCACGCTTTTCATTTTCCTCCCAAGTTGGTGGCATTTGAATTTTATTCGTACTCCCAAACTGATACACCAATTGTCTTGCTGCATTTTTGAAAGTCCATAATGAAGTCGTGAAGCTTGTTGCAAGTAATCCACCAGACATATATATTTATTAATTTACACATTTGAAGAATTGTAAACTAACATATTTCAAATATTTTAGACATACTACAGCTATATTAACTATGATCACATAAATCAAAAGATATTTCAGCTACCTTTACAACTTTTAGAGCTACATGGTTGACAATACATATCAATTTTTTTACTAAAGCTTACCTAATATAACAAATCTGGATTTTTGTTTAAACTTCTTTGAAAACCCAAACCCAAACACAATGACAGTATGTAGTATCACTGTTGTTGTTGTTGTTGTTGTTGTTGTTGTTGTTGTTGTACTGTTGCCACAAACTTTGTATAAAAGCTAAAGTACGGTTGTAAAATGGAAAGGAACAATGTGCCCCATGGCTCAACGTGCCCCACTTTCCCCTACTTAAGAGTATATGCTTCCATTTTCGAACGCACCTTGGAAGTCAAACGGCTTCCGCTGTTTTTTTTTTTTTTCATTTTCTCCATTGACTTTGCAGACTGAAAAGTCTGCAACCTTTGTGCCTCAGTTGTCGAACATTTCGGAAGTTGAACAGTCTTCCGAAATGGATTACGTTCAGCAACCGAGGTACCACTGTACTTAACTCCTAGGCTCAGGGATCACATAACTCCATACCCTCCAACATTTCTCCAATGAAAATAGGGATGTCCCAAGGAAAAGTGGGACATTCCAAGATCAAATCAGAAACCAGGATGGCTTCTGTAAATCAGTCCCTCCATATTTCCCACCTGAGGCAGGTGCCTCACTCTTTTCCTCATGGCAGGGCCGGCCTTGATTACTGTTGAGCGCAAAATACAACAGGGATAAATAAGCCCACCCATTTACACACCCCCAATAGATTTTATTAAAGCTTAAAAGAACATATACAAATGTTAATAGCAAGTACAAAATAACTTTTTACAATGCAAAAAGCATGAAAAACCCAATCTAAATAAAAACAAAAATAAAGGAAGGAAGAAAAAGTAGAAGAAAAGAGAGAGACTGAAGGGGAGGGATTCTGATTCTTCGTCTGTCAGCTATATATATATATATATAAAATATTCAAAACATGCGCTCCAAGGTAACCCCCAACTATTCCACTTATAAAACAATATTTTATTCAGTCCACAGGCCGAGATATCACAAATTCAAGCCCACCAACTTCTGGCTAGAACAAGTTATTTATAATGGGGAACTTTACTTCATAAGGTATCCATTCTTAAGGAAATCAGCCCTGAGTGCTCACTGGAAGGACAGATCCTGAAGCTGAGGCTCCAATACTTTGGCCACCTCATGAGAAGAGAAGTCTTCCTGGAAAAGACACTGATGTTGGGAAAGATTGAGGGCACAAGGCGAAGGAGACAACAGGGGACAAAATGGTTGGAGTCGGACAGTGTTCTCCAAGCTACTAACATGAGTTTGACCAAACTGCGGGAGGCAGTGGAAGACAGGAGTGCCTGGTGTGCTCTGATCCATGGGGTCACGAAGTGTCGGACACTGAACAACACGACTGAACAACAAATTACTTCATAATTTTGTTGGGAACCAAATCCCTCCCCATCTTTTAGGGCTGATTCTGGCTTGAAATACATTGGGACATATCAGTCACACACCCCAGGCCTATTTTGCACACCTTTCTCAATTATTTTTTGAATCCGTACTAGTCTGCAAAACACTGCAGCATTCTTAGAGACCTTTGGAGGGTATTCATCTAAGTTAGGGGTCACCAACCTAAGGCCCGTGGGCCGGAAGTGGGCCATGGAGGTCGTTTGACCGGCCCATGTGCTGCCCCTGAACTGAGTTGCGTGCTCACGTGCTGCGCTAAACCAGTGCATCACGGTGCGGAGACTCGTTTCCACGGCATCGAAAATCACATCTGTGCATATGCAGTACCGGAAATTGTGGGCGGGGACATGAACCGGCCCATGGAGGGATCTGGCCCAGGCAAGAAGAAGAAGAGTTTGGATTTGATATCCTGCTTTATCACTACCCTAAGGAGTCACAAAGCGGCTAACAATCTCCTTTCTCCCTTCCTCCCCCACAACAAACACTCTGTGAGGTGAGTGAGGCTGAGAGATTCAGAGAAGTGTGACTATCCTAAGGTCACCCAGCAGCCGCATGATAAACCTTGCCGACCCCTGCTCTAAGTGCTCTGGCACCTCAGAGGTCACTTTGTAAAAATGGGTTGGATGAGGATTCAGCTGGAACCAATCCTACCTTGAAGCACACTAAAACCCCATTTACCACCACTTTCCGGAACAAAGAGCTGCCCAGCTTTTAAATATTGAGGATGAGAGACTGCATCAAGTGGAGAAACTGGAGCAAAACCTGAGTTTCTCAGATCCTCCAAGTGTCCCTATTTTCCAATGATGTCCCTGATTTAGAGAAGCCATCCTGGTTTCAGATTTCATCCTAGAATGTCCCACTTTTCCATAGGATGTCCCTACCCTATTTTCATTGTAGAAATGTTGGAGGGGATGGAGTTATCCGACCGCCGAGCCATTTGAAGGCAATCCTGTATAGGGAAGTTTTTTAAAAAAAAAGTTCACTGTATTATTATTTTTTTATATACGTTGGAAGCTGCCCAGACTGGCTGGGGAAATGCAGTAAGATGTGTGGGGTATAAATAGTAAAATTATCGTTATGGAATGGGACACCCCTATTTTCATCAGAGAAATGTTGGAGGGTATGGTTTCTGCCAGTTTTCAATCTTTAGGGTACACTTAGGGTAGACTTTCTCTGTGGCTTGGCTGAAAGAATAAAGACACTAATGCAAAATGAAGTAAGATGTGATTAGTTTAAACATATAATCCTTCCGGACCAGAACACATCGGTTTACCAACGTGAGATTTATTATGCAGAAACCACATTAAAGGCAATAAAAATATAATAAAATATTTGTTTTTGCTTCCCGTACTTGCCCTATTTGGCAGGTTACATATGCTATATTTGGCTACAGAATACCTTTAACACAAAAGGAAGATATTTGAGTTCTGTATCATAACGGGCTGAGAGTTCCATAGTTTGAAGTGAAGAAGTACAAACTTTATTTCAGCTGTCCTAAATCTTCCAACATTCAGCTTCATTGAACGTCCACAAGTTCAAGTGTTATTAGAGAGGAATAAAAGGCTTTCTCAATCTGCTTTCTTTATGTTATGCATAATTTTTATAAACTGCTGGAAGGAGCAGGTCTACAGCTTGAGGGTACTTCTGAATTGGACCCTGTCACTGAGGAGCAATCACAATTGGTAAAACGTGGAATAAAAAGGAAGAAACCTTGCAAGAATTGACATCTTTACTGTGGTGATGCATCCAAGGCATGAGAGATTTAGATTCTCCCTAGTTTTCATTTTCTGTTTGCTCTGCCAGAGCAACAGAGCAAAATTTATTTTCTTTACAGATACATGTTCCCAAATACTATAATTATCAAAGGGAAACCAGATTTTGCTTCATTAGTCTAATTCTCCCCAAACGTCAGGCATCATTTCCTCTGGGTTAGACAATAAAAGCACAATTTCATGTGAGAACAAAGTGATCATGTGGACTTTAACCTTGTATATCAACACTCCAAAACTTTACATTGTGTTTTATTGGTGCTGTTAAAGGTTCATTTGAAAGAGCAAATAACAGTGGAGAACCTTATTTATTTATTTTTATTTTATTTTCTTTCTATACCCCTTTATATTTCTCCAAGTGCTTACGGCATATTAAATCAATAAATCAATAAAACAATAGCTGGGTGATGTTGCTCTGACCTCATGAGGGGCCTCTTCAGGAGAGCTGGGCGAGTCTGGGCCTCGACCCCTAGGCCAGGTGGACAGGGCCTTGCAGGGAGCGGCCTTCATGCCTCACAGCTGGGTGATGTTCCTTCGACCTCATGAAGGCAGCCCTATTTAGGGAAGTTTTTGATGACTGATGTTTTAATGTATTTTTAACCGTCTGTTGGAAGCAGCTCAGAGTGGCTGGGGAAACCCAGCCAGATGGGCAGGGTAGAAATAATAAATTATTATTATTACGGTATTATAGGGTGGCAATAACCAGGGCCAGAATAATCCTGGTCAGGCCACGCAGGCCCTAAGAGCAAGAGGAACTCCATTTTCTAAATCTCTCTGTCTCAAATTAGACAGCACTTCTCTGTTTGTACCTTTCTCTGTAACCCATTGCAAAAGGAAGTTAGCTTAACCGCAAGATGTTCTGTTCCATCTGAAGAGGATGTAGCCCGCCACAAACCAACCGCAAGTTCTAAGTAGGGCGCAACCACAATTGTGCCTGTAAAATTCCACATAGACACGTGTATGAAAGTACCAGGTACATAACGCCACTTAGTGGAGTTAGGTATATGACTTTGCATCTTGGGGTGCTCTCTCTTGATTGGTTGATGAAGTACTGCAGAAAGGCTGGCCTTCACTCTGTCAAAAAGGTATAAAAGCTCTCTGTACATGGACAAGGGTGGGGCAGAATGAGGAATGGTTTTTTCCCTACTGCTCCATATTGTTTTGCCGACAAACCAATAATAAATTTGTTCAACTGCCTGAGATTTCATCTGGTCAATTTGGGAAGCCAGTCATCCACCTTACAGTATAAATAAAAGAATGAAAAGACAACGCCTGGAGGAGTCGTTACTCTAGAGTAGCCGCTACAGCGCCTGTGGCAGGTATTATCAGTATTAGCCTCTTCAGTAGGTCTGGGTGAGTCTGGGCCTCGCCCCCTAGGCCAGGTGGAAAGGGCCTTGCAGGGAGCGGCCTTTACGCCTCACAGTAGTGCGATGTTGGCAGTCATGGAAGAGAGTAAACGTGCTCCCACCTGTTTTTCGGCTATTCCACCCTAGCCGTTACTGCCACTGACCACCCTATTTGTGAATTTTGTTGATCCTAAGGGGAGGTTTCTCTGATCCAAGCCATTGCTTTAGATTTGGGGGAGGAGGTTGCAGAGTCAATGGTCACACATGCAATTATACAACACCTGGAGGGCCACAAGTTCTCCACTGAAGTTTTAGATGTTCTGTTGCATTTGTTTCTTTATAAACACGGTGGAATATTGCTGTTGAGCTGTGTGCAATGTATTTTTTAAAATCGAAACTATATTTACTACCGTATATTTTCAGCCATTTTGAAGAGCATACTGCCAAAAAGCAGCTTTTTTTGGTTTAACTTTAACTAAATCTCTTAGCTTGCATTTGCACCAGCTCTAGTCAGCGTAACCTTTTCCCATTTTCCAGTAAAAGAAAAGGCAAAAGTGTCAAGGTACTCAAAATGCCTGATTTTGCCACTAGGTGTTGCTATGGCATCAGAAGCTTCTTGCCTTTTCCTCCCTTTAGGAAAATGCCCTCCATCAACTCACTTCAGTTTGTCTTGGATGCCTCCATTTTTTAGCTTTTGCCCCCTCTGCACCAACGAACGTGGCCAAGTATGGCCAAATAAAACAAGGCACTGTTCTAAAACCAAAGTCCTACATTCCTTTATTGCGAGAGAGAAAATGTGGGGAGATGAGGTTGCATTGCATGTATTTAAAGCACAGGTGATCCTTCAGGTGCTGGACTGTTCCATCATCCCTGACCATTGGCCATGCTGGCTGGAGATTATGGAAGCTTGAGCCCAACAACATATTGGAGGGCATAGACAGGTTTTCCATCTCAGACTTACAGCTTTGCTACTGTTGCAATGCGCATAAGAGAGCCCACAAAGAAATAATAATTTTGAGCAGGGATTTGAAGGAAGACAGCTGAGAAAAGTAGTTCCAAGTGTAGGAGGTGGAAGAATAGGTGCATATTGATTTATATGAGCAGCAAGTCTTTTGGCCAGAAGGTGGAGCCCAGAAGCCACTATATGGTGACAATTGTCTTGGCAGGCATGGAGGAAAACATCTATGGAGATGACCGCGGAAAAAGATGTGAAACCCAGCAACCCAGACTCAAGAAACCTGATTATTGCAGTTAGTCAGCACACTGGGATGGTAAAACATGGTTTGTTTGTTTGTTTGTTTTTAAATAACTAGAGTCAGAATGACCACCATTTCTGAAGTTTTGATGTACAGTGGTACCTTGGTTTTCAAACAGCTTAGTTCACAAATAACTTGGAATCGGAACAGTGCAAAATCGGAAGTAGGTGTTCCAGTTTTGGAACTTTTTTCGGAAGTTGAACGTGCTCCGTTTTGAGTCCCCCTGTGTTTCCTGTTGCACTGCTAATTTGCGTCCCCCCAATTACTTCAAGCCTTCTGTTTCCAATTGCAGTGTTCTGAGGTGATGTTGCGTTTTTTGTTTTGAGGCTTTGATTGATTGATTTTGTGACTGTGGAAATGGATAAAATTCCCCCATTCAAAAAAAGACTATCATCAGTGCAGGTAAGAAAAAGATTTAATTTTATTTTTTATCATCTACAATACTGTTTTATTTATTTTATACCATGTTTCTCATAAAATAAGATGCACCTAGAAAATAAGCCATGGCAGGATTTTCCTGGGTTGAAAAAATATAAGACATACCCCAAAAATAAGCCGTAGTGGTGGGAGCAGGTCTGGACTGGACGGTGCCATGGAAGAGGAACATGTCTGTCAGCGCCCGGAACCGGATGCTGCTGCCCCTCCCAAATGCCCAGAAGCGTGCGCCGCGCCCCGACTCGGCAGCGGGATGTGGCAAGATTCCCTCCCTACCTGCTAGCTCTGCAATATACTTTATACTGAGATTCCTGCATTGCAGGGGGTTGGACTAGATGGCTCTTGGGGTCCCTTCCAACTCTATGATTCTATGAGGTGAGGCAACCAGTACTGTACGCAGTATTCCAAGTGTGCTTGTTGCAACACAAATTTGTATAACAATATTATGATATTGGCATTTTAGTTTTCATGCCCTTTCCTAATGATCCACAACATAGATTTCTCCTGTTTCACAGTTGTATCTAAGTATTCCATAATGTCTTTATTTAAAACACACACACACACACACACACACACACACACACACACACACACACAGGATACCTTGCTAAGGCTTAAAACCACCAAAGTTGTGACGAAATGCTGCGGGGAAGGCGAAAAGGAGGAAGGCAATAGGAAAAGCTTTCCAGTTGTCTTTGGACTGTAGGGGCTTACACCTCCCTTTTCAAAAACAGTCTGGCAAGTATCTGTTAAGCTGAGCAAACTATCAATATGTGTAAGAAATTCAGGAACTGAAGCGTTCTCCAAGGAATTGTCAGGCTACCCAGAAAATGCAACCAAGTAAGGCATTATCATGTACCCTGGCAGGCAGGAGAGAAGCCACACTCTCAAATTTCTGCCGGAGACCGCCTCCTTCTGTGATGTATGTATGATGTTTTTGGGGGTAGCCTTGGGCTATTTCAAAAGTCTTTATAGGGACTTGCACACCATGGTTCAGAGTTCTCCTCCCTCCTGTGTGTGATGAGTGGGGACCCTGTTGCAACAATTTATTTCTTTTAATAAATATCAGGCTTAGTAGCCGCTTTGCTTCTCAATATACTCTGTGTTATTTTCTCCTACCGATAGGGAACCTGCTTAAGGACTCTATACAGCAGGCATCCCCAAACTGCGGCCCCCCAGATGTTTTGGCCTACAACACCCACGATCCCTAGCTAACAGGACCAGTGATCGGGGGAGATGGCAATTGTAGTCCAAAACATCTGGAGGGCCATCGTTTGGGGATGCCTGCTATACAGGCTCTGGAATACCCTATAAGGGAAAGGGAGTAGTTTTTTTGCTTATAACACAAGCATCTGTCAGAATAAAAAGAGTGCACTTTGCTGGAGCCTGAAGATGCAAGGATTCCCAGGCAAGACTGCAAACCCATTACCATGAGGGGGAGAAAGTGATGTTAAATTGTATCTAATATAGATGCCTGCTGTCCAGCTCTCGTGAGATGTGCTGTTCTGCAGAATGGAGAGAGATTGTGCAGTTAAATGAGGACCTGAAGCTTGAGATACAGAGAGATTTGTGCTTGCCTAGGAGACATGCTTTCTCAAGAACAACCAACCCTAGAGCTCCTTGTGCATAATAGGCTGCATGGAGGAACCATCAGTGAAAGGCTGTTGAAATTGATCCCAGGGGCACAGTAGAAGACAGGGCTACCGCTTTATAGGCCCAAAATATATATTAGAGCAGGCATTCCCAAACTCGGTCCTCCAGATGTTTTGGGGCTACAACTCCCATCATCCCTAGCGAACAGGACCAGTGGTCAGGGATGATGGGAATTGTCCGAAAACATTTGGAGGGCCGAGCTTGGGGGTGCCTGTGTTAGAGGTCTACTTCACACCCACACTGCCATGGCATGCTGTAAATGCAGTTCCCAGCCGTTTCTGATAAGCTTTCTCAGCATTTTCCTCCCAAAAGGTTCATTTGGGTTCTTATTAACAAAAATCAGCAACATGTGTTATGGGTTTTTTGGGCAACACCAATAACTGGCAGAAGCCGAAAGAAGTTTCAGTAATTGAAAATGTTGTTGGAGACCGACAATTTCATTATATCCGTGACCTGGAACATATTCACACCTGGAGTCTATTTTGGGGTGGCCTCAGGATATACGAGAAACCTGGCAAGTGGCTTTCTTATATATTGTTGTTTAGTCATTTCGTCGTGTCCGACTCGTCGTTTAACCCCATGGACCAGAGCACGCCAGGCACTCCTGTCTTCCACTGCCTCCTGCAGTTTGGTCAGACTCATGTTGGTGGCTTCAAGAACACTGTCCAACCATCTCGTCCTGAGGTGGCCAAAGTATTGGAGCCTTCAGGATCTGTCCTTCCAGTGAGCACTCTTATACGGTATATTAAGAGCGAATAAAACACTTCTCAGTTTGTATCATCGTAATCACAGCATCATTTTAGACACTACTTTTCTCCCACTTAGCGGCCCGCAAAGCAATTTACAATAAAGAAACACAAACAATACTAAAAAAACAAGATATGGATAAATAAATGAATCAGTTTAATAAACTTCATAATAAAACAAAAGACATAGATTATATGAATGAAATAGGGAACAACGGGGTTTTTCTTACACAGGCACTTAATTCTCAGGCCAAAATTATATGACAAGTGAAAAAGGCATTCAGTCAAAAAGATCAAGTCTGTTCTTGGGATCCCCAACATAGCTCCATGGGCACTACAAGGTCCATCAATACCCCCCTGCCCCTACCAATTTTTAACGATGAACTAGTTACTAGGCTCTTTTGGCTTAGGGAGGGTTGGATGATACATGCTGCCTGCTTTCTAATGCTTTTTATTTGTTTTGCGGGGTGTAGGTGTTTTAGGATTGGGGGGAGGTTCTGGGCATTCCCAGTTTTTCTTCCATGAAGTGGGTTCAGTGAATTCCACTTTGCTGGAGCATGAGAAAATTTAGGACTTGTATAACAATACTTTAGTTACTTTTTCTGAATGCTATCCCCTGGTTTAGGATTCACTTTTTTCCTCCTTTTAAACCTTATCTCATCCTTCAAAGAAAACAGGGAATGGTTGTGTTAACGACTTTATAGTGATTCATGTATAAATAACGCTGTGTGGTGTATTGGGAGAACCTCTTTGAAAACAAACAGTGTACGTCTCTCTGTGTGTATTTATTTATTTATAAAATTTCTATACCGCTTTATATTTTTGATAAAAATCTCAAAGCGGTTTACAGCATATTAAATCAATTAAACAATAGCCGGGCGATGTCCCTTCGGCTTCATAAGGAGCCTCTTGAGTAGGGCTGGTGAGTGTGGGCCTCGCCCCCTAGGCCAGATGGACAGGGCCTTGCAGGGAGCCGCCTTCACACTCACAGGTGGGCAATGGATATTTATATATATGAAAAAGCAACAGAACATGACAAATAAGTCTTTTGCATAACTGGCAACAATCCAAAGAGGCATATCTTATGTGGAGTATGGCTTCCTACTGTGAAGGAAACTTCTACTGATCTGCTTAAAATTACTCTAAAGATGACCAGCCTGCATTTCAATATGTTGGAACAGGTGAACTCTGCATTGCCCTAGTGCAGACACAAAAATTGTTGAGGTTTTTTTTTTTGGTTGCCATATTTAAGAGGTAAACATACAGAACTGCTTGCACACACAAAACGTATATATATTTAAAAACCCAAAATCGCGAACAATTGCTTTAAAATGTATAATTCCCCCTGGATGGGTATAGAGGACCCCCCAAAGAGGATATTTCCGGGAATTCCTGGATGTATGGCAACACTATGCCTGCATGGCCGGAGGGTTGCTCTCTTCCAGTAAGTGAGGTGGTGGTTGTGATGATCTCAAAACTCTGAAGTTGTCAATTTGGCACATTAGTAGCATAGTGGTCAGTTCAGAGCAGACCAAACAAGTTCCTATGGCCAGCTGCAGAGATTCCATGGGGAGGAAAGCAGTGTGAATGGCAACGGACCACACTGCACGATGAGTATGTTATGTGGGGCCAGCTCACTTCTAAGGGCATAAATACACATTTTGGCAAGCACAGTATCTTCCTCCTTCTCTGAGCCATCCTTCCCTTCCTCATCACAATTTGTTGGCATGGATTTGTCCATTGTACAGGAACATGCCCGCATGTTGCCAGTCCTCTATGCCAACTTCTCCACAAGAGTGTCTGTTCACCTCCCTCCCTTTTAACTCTTGCAAGTCTGGTTCTGGTCCCGAAAGTCAGGCCAAATCTGCAGCAGCTCCTCTGGCCTGTAATAATGCACCACCACCACCTTGGAGAACTTGCACTTCTCATACTTGACTTTGAACGGGTTGAAGAGACCCAAGGGGCTGTTTGTCATGCTGATGCCCAGCTCATACAGGCAGATTCCCATGAAGACATCTTCCATGTTAATGACCTTGATAGTCTTTGCTACCTGGTAGATCTTCTTGGCCAGATCCCCAGAGAACACATACCCTGAGCCTGCGCAGAAGGGCGGGTAGGTCTCATTGAGGTACACCTCCCGTGGCACATACCACTTGGAGGCCTTGTCACGCACTGGCTTTGCGTTCCTGTAGATGTACCCTGTCATGTAGTTCTTCTTGGGTGGCAGGTGAGGCTGCAGCAGCTGGGACACCATATAGTTCACATTGAGAAAGATGTCACTGTCTGCCTTCACCGCGTAGGTGGCATTGGGGCAGAACTTGCTTATCCACTCCATGCCCATCAGAGTCTTGAGGGTAAGGTTGTTGTAGGTATCCAGGAAGTCCTGCTGAATAATGTCTCTGTGGATGGAACTCTCCTCTTCCAAAAGGGCCTGGAGCGGGTATCCAAATTTTGGGTGGACACCCGTCAGAAAGAGACGAAGAATGGAAACCCCAGGCACTGAGCTCTTGTTGCCCCACGTCTGCCGGATGGCCTGCCTTGTGGGAAAATGCTGGGGCTCAGTTATCACCAGCAGGATCAAGAAAGGGCTCCTCTCCCGGCATTTGTTTGGCTCGTTGAGAAGGAACTTATAATCAGTGGAATAGACAACCTCCAAGGGATGCCGCGTGGCCACTGGTGGTGGTGGGGAAATCAGAACAGAGGGCTTGGTCTCCCTTGTCCTCTCCAGCGCAGATTCCCATTCAAATCCTATTGCACTCTTATCATTGCCTGTGGAATCAGGGCCGCGCTTGAGCTTGATGTGGTGTGGCGAGAAAAGAGACTCCAATTCTTTCATCGCAACAAGTAGGAAAAGCAAAATAGAGCAGAAGAGGACCACACTGGGAAAATTCTGCAGCTGGGTTATCAGCATCTTCCTGGTACCTTTCATACTTTTGGTGGGCAGGAAGAGGACACTTGTGGACTGTATGTGGGTGGGGGAGAGATCGTGTACAGCTCTGTCCCTTTTCCAAATACAACCTGCAAAAGAGAAGCCCAGTGAAAGGGAGATGAATGTTGTTCTCTGTCTGTCTGTCTGTCTGTCTGTCTGTCTGTCTGTCTGTCTGTCTGTCTGTCTGTCTCTGTGTGTGTACGCACACGAGGGAAGCTTTTGGGATGACTGAGCGCACACAGAATCTGCCAACTGCTGACACACTCAAGAACTGCCCATAATACCTGCCTTCTTGCCCTTGCTATCTGTTTCTGGAAGGAAAATATGCACTCCCAGGGATTGGCATTATTTGCTCAACCCATCTATTTACAGATCCATTGGAATCCGAATGAAGTGTTATGTGAGTTTGTAGGTACCAGACTCCTGAACTCTTAGATGCAGTAAGGGGCTCTGTCTGAGACATCAAATGGATGGGGCCCCTCCCTGAGCTAGAAAGACAAAGTTAAAATTTTGGGGGCTGTGGTATGAACTGGAGGAAAAGCTGCAGGCTGGAAAGGCACAGAGGCAGAGCATGATGTTTGATTTCTGCTGGGATCCACAGCTGTGGCTACGGGAGAAACAATAACTTATTAGGGTGATTATGCTCCAGCCCTCTCCAGCATAGGCTCAGGTTGTATATATGTTTGTGTAAATTAACCATATAAAGACCACACAGTCTCCACTGTGCTTCGCTTCTAAAAGGAAACACAAACTCTGGGTAAAGTGACCAGCTGGGGGTGTGCCAGGGTGTCTGGCAAGCTGCAAGGTTTGCACTGATGGAACAATTGCCATTGTGCTACATGGAATTCTTCCCTGTATTTCCAAATTAGGCCATAAACTTTGGAATTTACCGAAAGAGCAGCAGCATAAACAAAAATTCAGCAAGTGCAGGAGGCAAATTTAGCAATACAGGTAGTCTAAATCTCAACATGTTTAGAGCGCTAAGTCCTTCATCTGAAACAGGAATAGCTTACTTGTTGTACATGTGGTGCTAAAATGGCAGACTTTAAACACGTTTGGTGGAATATTTTAATTTTTGCTAAATTCTATCTCAGAATCTTATGACAGCTATATTCATTTTTGTGTCTCTTTCTCAGATGATGGGTTGGATCCAACCGTGGTAATACTCAGAGTAGACTCATTTAAATTAATGGATGTGACCAAATTAGGCCCATTCATTTCAGTGAGTATACTCTATGTAGAACTTGGTTGAACACAACCCTAATCTTGTTGAAACTTACAGGGATAAGGATTTCTGTTTTGGGTGTGTTGTTGTTGGCTAAGCTATAAACCGCGGTTTGTACAAGAGTGTATGGCATATTGCCCTTATGGAAAATTTGACTTACAAATGAAGGCTGGCAAGAACAAAGAACAAAGATACCTTTGTGGGAGATTGGTGGTGCTTCATTTCATTTAAGAGTTTTCCAGAAAACCAAAGATCAGTTCTAAAGGTTTATACTAACTTAATAATAAGAAGAATGTGTTTTACAGATGTGTATAAGTGGGATGTATGGGTTGTTAGGGGAGGGGTAGTATCACGTCATGCTCCTTCTGGGATAGTTTGTCCACCTTTGGTCCCCACCCTGCATTCAGGGTGGGTTCCTAGAAGCTATCAGCATGTGACAGCAGCCACACACCCGGGAAAAGACTTTGATTGCTGGCTAAACCAGGTGAGGGCTGTTGATGGGTCTCAAACCCTCAGTGACTTAGGTACTTTCCTTGCATGTGAATACAGGCAGCCCACCTAGAAGAAGGAAAACTCTGATCCTAAACCTCCACTGCATTGTGGGATCTCTTCAGGAGAATCTGAAGAGATGTGATGCTACATGTGATGCTAAAATGGCAGACTTTATATATGTTTGGTGGAATTGTTTAATTATTGCTAAATTATCTGTCTCCTGAGAAATCTCTATGTGGGACAAGAAGCTACAGGTAGAACTGGATATGGAACAGCTGATTGGTTAAAAATTGGGAAAGGAGTACCCCAAGGCAGTATATTGTCTCCCTGCTTATTCAACTTATATGCAGAATTCATCATGTGAAAGGCTGGACTGTATGAATCCCAAGCTGGAATTAAGATTGCCGGAAGAAGTAACAACCTCAGATATGCAGATGACACAAATTTGATGGCAAAAAGTGAGGAGATATTAAAGAACCTCTTAATGAGGATGAAAGGAGAGCGCAAAATATGGTCTGAACCTCAACATCAAAAAAACCTAAAATCGTGGCAACTGGTCCCATCAGCTCCTGGGAAATATGGACTGGTAGATTCCCCTGAACCACCTGGGCTGCTTTAACAGGCTTATCTTCTATTTTATACAGCCCAATTTTTATCTTTGCATGGCCACATACCTGTGTTCCATTCTTTACTAGACAACCATCCTGTGTGAACTGAACACCATACCCTGCATTAATCAAACAGATTACAGACAACAAACAGTAGTCCAAACTGCTGACAGAGTCTCTGGTAGGGGAGTGTTCAAACATACACCTTCTGGGGACCATTCTTAATTCTACTTGCACTGGCAGAGCCTGAAAGTGTATTAGCACAGTGGTTCTACCATCCTTGTGCTGGCGGAGCCGCTATGTTGGTGACTTAAAGGTGTGGAGGTGGAGGCATGGTGGAGTTGGCACAGAGCTCAGTCATGGAGTTACACTTGCTTAGGGCTTGCTCCCTCCCCCTGCCTTGTTGGCATAAAGCTACAAAAGGTCAGGTACCCGTTGGAACATTCCCTTTGAAATCAATGGGCTGCTCTCCTCTCCATCTCCATTGGAGGACAGGAGTCCAAATAGTAACAGTGCAATCAATCTCCACCTCCCCACCCCTTTCCCTTTTCTTTTTGGTTAATATCAACCCTGATGAACTTGGAAGCTTGCTCATTACTTTCAATCCATCTTAATAAAGGAGCTATGCTGCTGTTGCTCTTTGGGTTTTATCTCGTGGACCACCATGGACCAGTAGGTGCGCCTATATTGCTCTCAGATTCACAGTGATCCATATGTTCCCCTTCTCTAGTTCTGTCCTTCATGTTATTTGTTTAAAAGGTTGGTTTATTTGCAGCTCAATAAACTAGAGACGCTCCTTCTGCTTTAGAAACTTATTAACCCTATTGTTAAATATAATTTTTGATAAACTATTTCCTTATAGGTCTTAATTATTTGCGAACTTTCTGCTGATTTTTTTTTGTTTGCTGCCCTTGCCCTTCTCCGGACTTCAATTTTGGCTCCAGTACAGATTGAGCTGGCTTGCCTTTTCTGCTTCTGCACCAGAAGAAGCAACAGCTTTCTGCTGAATATGGATAAATGGTCCAGGCAGACCTATTGTGCTTGTTTTGGGTGGTTCCACCTTGCACTGAAGCAGAATGGGTAAAAGATCTGGTTTTAGCTGGGTAACAGAGTAGGAGCAGGGAGCCCCGCAATGAAATCTCTGCATGTATTTCAGAAAGTGAAAATCCGGACACAAATGTTGTTGAGTTGCTGTGCCACTTCCAATAGCAGTTGCTATACGTCCAGAAGATACAGGAGCAAGTGTTTTGAAAAGAGGCTCTCTTGGTATTCCAAAGTGGACTTTAGCTGCAGTGGTGTAGCAGCATTTCCTGGTGCCCGGGGCCATGGAGGGTGAATGGAGCTTGTTGTGCCAGCCCAACTCTCACCAGCAGCACCAAGTGGGACTGTGCTGCACAGCTTGTCTGCCTGTGCAGGGGGGGAGCCCAGCTGGTTGATGCAGCCCTTGAAGGGCAAATTCCCCCAATGCCTGTGGAGAGGAGTGCCAGACCAGGCCACTCTGGGGTTACCCCTTGCCTGCCTCCCTGTGTGCCAGCTCACTATCCAAGCAAGGCGTGAGTGAGCAGCCATTCAGCGAGGCAGGCCAGGGATGCGACAGTGAGACCATCCTGGAATTAGGAGCCCAGAGACCCTCAGCAGCAGGCAGGGCGAGACTGGGATCCCTGAATGGGGATGCCTGGTTTGCACCCCCTCAAAATTGTGCAGCCAGGGCCATGCCCCCCAAGCCTCCCCCCACACTACACCTCGGTTTAGCTGACCAGGCTCTTAAAAGGTATCAGCATCACCAGTTGCTATTGATATTTCTTTGCCTGAATCCAACACATCACCTGACCCTTCTTACTGCTTCCATCTGGGTCCTGCAGTTTGCACCGTTGCGTTTTGCACATGAGAGGGAGAAGGAAGACACAACAGTCAGCACTTCAGGGAGTGAAAAAGGCTATCTTGGTCCCCAGCTATTTGCAGCTTCCCCCTGTGCATAGTTTTACACTGCGAGCTCCTTGGGGCAGCTACCTGTATTTTTCGGACCATAACACGCACTTTTTCCATCCTAAAACAGAAGGGGAAATGTTGCTGCATGTTATGGAGCGAAGGCAAGGACAGCAGCGGATCCCTCGAGCGGAGGGATGTATCTGCTGCCAGAGCCATAGCTCTCAGCCGTAGGGGAGCAAGGAGCAGCCCAATATCGGGCTTTTCCCGCTGCCTCCACGGCCTCCACCAGCGGCAGAAGGTGTGTGTGGGGGGGTGACGAGCAGCCTGAAATTGGGCTTTTCCCACTCCCCCCAGGGCCCCCCGGCAAAAGGTGCGGGGGCGAGAAGCAGCCCGAAATTGTGGCAAACAAGATGGAAGGGGTACTGGGTCGCTCAGCTACTTTAACGAGAGAGAGAGAGCTCTCAAAAGATCACCCTGATTGGGGCATTGGGGAAGCGCAGCTCAGCTGCTTTAACGTGTGTGTGTGTGTGTGAGAGAGAGAGAGAGAGAGAGAGAGATCAAAAGATCACGCTGCTTAGGGCATTGGGCACGCCCATCTTAGCCATAGAGGCTAGTGGCGCGGTGAACCATGGCGCTGGGCACTGGAGGGCGCTGGACGCCGCCAAGTGAGCGCAGGGTTCCAGCAGTCTGGCCAGGACTGTGCTCCACGAGCTGAGAGGCTGCGCCGTGTCTCTCTCCTTCTCCAAGGACTCCGCGCCACACCTCCTCCTTTCCCCCGCACTGGGCTCCGCTCAGTCGAGCTTTGCCACCAGCGCGCGCACAGCGCCCAAGCGGCTCTTGCTGGTCCCGCTCAGCTGCTTTGAAGTGTGTGGTACGTCAACACACTCAGCCCTTGAGTATATTCAACACCCCCACCCCTTTATTTGATTCAACACCCCCCTACAAATACACACACACACAGCCCCTGAGTTTATTCAAATCCCCCACCCCTTTATTTGATTCAACACCCCCTACAAATACACACACACACACACACACACACAGCCCCTGAGTTTATTCAAATCCCCCACCCCTTTATTTGATTCAACACCCCCTACAAATACACACACACACACACACAGCCCTTGAGTTTATTCAAATCTCCCACCCCTTTATTTGATTCAACAACCCCTACAAATACACACACACACACCTTGACTTGATTCAACACTCCCTTTATTTGATTCAAAACACACATACCCCTACAAACACACACATCCACACCTTCACTTGATTCAACACCCAGGAGAGCAAGCCCAAGCTTGCTCTGAATGTGAGAGGCTTTTGTATATGAGGCAGCAAAAGCAGCAAAAGATACATGCATTTGGGACCTTCTGGAGTGCATCTCTCCCCCCTCATTAGAGAATAATAACTGGGACTAGCAGTCAAAAGTCACAGATCAGAGACTAAATCCAGCACTAAATCCCACACTGTGCCAGCCTCCTCACTGCTCTGCTGGCAGCCTCCCCTTTCCCATGAAGCCCCGGGAAGGTTTGGGAGCGGTGGCAGGCTGTTCACTGTTGCCCCACGCTCAGAATATTTTTTTCCTTGTTTTCCTGCTCTAAAAACTAGGTGCGTGTTACGGTCCGGTGTGTGCTATGGTCCACGAAATACGGTACCTTTGTATTTGCTTCTTATGCACCATGCATTAGTTAACAGCCCCCCAAAAGTTACTAGGCCACATAATAAACACATAAATAAATTACTAGGCTGGCTTTTTACTTGGAGGGGAGTGGGGCAGATGAAGCATTTCATCCCATCTGTACCAAACCCGAGTAAAAATGTGGTTAGCAACCAGAACAGGGTTGCCATACATCCAGAATTTCCTGGACATACCCGGAATACTGCAGTTGGAAGCAGTGTCCGGGCAGAAATTTAAAATTCGGACGTTTGACAAGCCACATCGGCAGCGTCGTTTTTGGCGATTTTGCTTTTATAAGCTCAAAAATGTCGGGGTTTTTTTTTTGCAATTTTGCCAAAAAGCTCCACAAACAACTTCACCTCAACAAAAACTTAACAACCTTTCCCTCCCCCCAAAAAATCAACAACTGCCCTGCCCCCCAAAAAGCCACTTCAGCAACTTTTGTGTCCTGCTTTCACTGTTTGAAATATGGCAACCTTAGACTAGGTCTCCTCCAGAGCCAGTATAAAAACACAAGGGGCTGCCATACGAGAGACAGAGTGCTCTGCTCCCAGCAGCCCCCAGCCCACTCGGCTGCATACACTTCCTTGTCACCCTTGGTGACCAAGCAAATGGTTAAATAAATACAAGCCTGCTCAATGAAACACCTTTGCCATCATCAATTTCAATGAAATCTCATTCAGTGCTCCAGGTATTTGTTCTCTCCCTCCTTGAGGGACCTCTTAGTGGTGCCTTTCTACCCCTCTCCCATTCTCTTCTCTAAGGTGCCTTTTGCCGCATCTCAGGTGAGCACTTACCTGCCCGAGGTGCTTTTCACTCAAGGTCGCCACCTGCCTTTGACAGAATACTCTGGCTGAATGTCAGCTGCAATTTACCTTTCCCCGGGGAGGGTGGGGCACAAGAGGAAGGGATAATGTCTACGCCATCCAGCTAAAACAGAGGAAAGGGAGCAGGGACTCTGCTTCCAGAGAGTCTTTTATCCAGGACCATTGAAGCACCTGGAAGGAGCTGCATGCCAATCCCATGCTGAATCTCTCTCTCTCTCTCTCTCTCTCACACACACACACCAAAAAAGAACATGCCCCTCAAAGCCAAACACAAGAACAAAATGAAAGGGATGAATTTATACATTTATATAAATGTATTTTATATAAACAATTGTTTTATATAAATGCCAATGGGTGTTAACATAATGCTTACCCTCCATCATTTCTCCAAATAGGGATGCCCTGTTCATTTATTTATTTATTTATTAGATCTGCCTTGCCTGAATCCAGCTTGCTCTTCTGCAAGGATAGCCTCAGCGTCAAGCTAGTTGATTAATTTGTAGTAAAGGTATTTTGCATATAGCTTACTGAGTACAGTGGTACCTCTACTTACAAATTTAATGCATTCCAAACGCACATCTGTAAGTCAAAAAATTCTGTAAGTCGAATCCCATAGGAATTCATTGGGAGAAAAAATTCGTAAGTCGAAGCAACCCTATCTAAAAATCCGTAAGTAGAAAAAATCCTATCTAAACCACATCCAAGATGGCAGATGGAGCTCCGTTCGTAAGTAGAAACATTTGTAAGTAGAGTTATTCGTAAGCAGAGGTACCACTGTATTGGTAAAAGACTAATAGGTCTATAACTGGCCGGGTCTGATGTAGGGCCCTTTTTGAATATTGGCATGATTACCGCGACAGCCCAGCTGTCGGAGAGTAAGCCTGGTGAATCAATGTGAGAGAATACTGTTGCCAGCAGGGGGCCCACCATCTGATATGGGACTGCAGGAGTTCTGGAGGGAAGTAATCAATGCCTGGGTGGGGCTTTGTTGTTTTTTAGCTGTATGATTAGATTTTCTACCTCCACTGTAGATACTGGAGGCCAGTCCGGTAGATCTTCTGGCAATACGGCTGGGTTATTATGCTGAGCTGCCTGATTGTGATAAAGTGATTGAGAATATCGAGTCCACTCTCGAGGTTCAACGGTACAAATGGGTCCGTTGCGTTCCTAGTAATATTAGTAAGCCTAATATGGTACGCCAGAAACAGGGTGTATCTTTCTCGTATGATGTCTTTACAAAACTGTGCCAGGTGATTCTCTTGGCTTTTTGTCTTTTCTCCTTTATTAATTTTTGTATATCCGTCTAAGAGAGACGTATGCAGCAAATAAATGAGGCGCCCCAGTAGTCCTGTATTTACGATTAACTCCCCTCAAGTGTCTCTTTGTCTGCACTCGGAGTCAAACCAGCTGGCTAATTCCGTTACCCTCTTTGTGGCAGTGTTTTGTATCACAGTTGTTAGGTGTAGTTTCAGCCTTTCTGTCAGTGTCTTGAAGAGCTCCAAGGCGTCAGCCGCGGAATTGGCCGAAGCGATGGCAGTATGGATGTTCTTTAGCTCCACTGATTGAAGGAGGTGAGTTAAGTCTGCATTAAGTACAGTGGAACCTCGGTTTATGAATTTTCGGTTTATGAACGCCGCGGACCCATCTGGAACGGATTAATTCATTTTCCATTACTTTCAATGGGAAAGTTCGCTTCAGTTTATGAACGCTTCAGTTTATGAACAGACTTCCGGAACCAATTACACCCATGCTTCGGGTTAAGTACGCTTCAGGTTGAGTACTGTGCGGACCAGTCTGGAACGGATTAATCCACTTTCCATTACTTTCAATGGGAAAGTTCACTTCAGTTTATGAACATTTCAGTTTAAGTACTCCGCGGACCTGTCTGGAACGGATTAATCCACTTTCCATTACTTTTAATGGGAAAGTTTGCTTCAGTTTATGAACGCTTCAGTTTAAGTATTCCGCGGACTGTCTGGAATGGATTAATCCACTTTCCATTACTTTCAATGGGAAAGTTCGCTTCAGTTTATGAACGCTTCAGTTTATGAACAGAACCTTCCGGAACCAATTGTGTTCATAAACTGAGGTACCACTATATGGGGAACCATTTGATTCTTTTAGGTGCAGATAACGTACGTAACCTAAACAAGTACGTAACCCGAACAAGCGCGAAAGCGCGCTTCTGCGCAAAGGGGAAGGGGGAGGAGCGGACAACCCAAAAAGTATGTAACCCAAACAAGCGTGAAAGCGTGCTTCTGTGCATGCGCAGACTGCGTGCACAGTGGAAAATACTTCTGGGTTTGCGGAGTGCACAACCCGAAAGTACGTATCCCGAAGCAAACATAACCTGAGGTATGACTGTATTGTGGGTTAGCAATGGAATTGTTGAAGAGCGGGCCTGCAAGTGCTAGAGTTAAGGGAAGGTGGTCCCTCTCAGTGTTATGTACCACTTGAAACTCCGTGATGAACTTATATGCAAATCTTGAAATTAGGATGTACTCTATGACACTACTGCCAAACTTTGTGAAGTGAGTATGTTCCCCAGGGTGATCCTCCTCTTTATTGCCATTTAGTATCAGCTGCTCCCTCTGTTTTGCGGCCAGGGCTAAACAAAGCCCCGAGTACTATATTTTTCGGACCATAACACACAGTTTTTCCCTCCTAAAACAGAAGGGGGGAAGTTGCTGCGTGCTATGGAGCGAAGGCAGCCAATTTCCTGCTGTCTGCTCCTTTCCCTTCACCATTGCTGTCGGCAAAGTGCCTCTTTCCCGCTGTCCGCTCCTCCCCCTTCACCGTTGCTGTCAGAAGTAAATGCTTCCATTTTCAAACGTGCCTCAGAAGTCAAATGGCTTCTGCTGCATTTTTTAAAAATTTTCTCCATTGACTTTGCAGACTGCAAAGGCTGCAACCTTTGTGCCTCAGTTGTTGAACGTTTCGGAAGTTGAACGGTCTTCCAAAATGGATTGTGTTTAACAACCAAGCTACCACTGTACTTAACTGCTTGGCTCAGGGGTCGCATAACTCCATACCCTCCAACAGTTCTCCAATGAAGGGTTCCGGTTTCGCTCGCAGGGAAAATGGCTGACCCTTGTTCCACCTCTCCGACCTTCATGGGGAATTTGGTGGCTGCTAGGGGAGTAATAGCAGTCTCCCCACCCACCCCGGGTCTTGACAGGGGGCCCTCTGGCCCGCGAATGCCCCTTAACCCACCCCGACTTTTCACGGGGGGGGGGGGCCTCCCTATGCGAGCGAGATCTCCATGATTAAAAAAGATAATTGGAATTAAATTCATGGACATGCTTCAAAAGAAGGGGGAGAAGATACTGCCAAGGAATTTTCAGCTGCTGAGCGTGAGGAGTTGAGGGAGTATTTCATCTAGAAGAAAGATTGATTGAGATGGAACGAAAAGGGAAGTGAATTTTTTAAATTTATTTTTATATACGTTAAGAGACACTTATCACCTTCCTGGATGCACTGTCCTGGTATTTGGAACAAATGAGAAATAGAAACGACCTGTGTGATTATTGGACTTTATATAATTAAAGGATTGCTATTAACTATGTTCTTAGAAGCTGTTTGCATAAAGCTGTTGGAGCGGAGGGCCTCCCCAATCGGGTATGTTGTTGGAGGGTGCCTGGAGCTGTCGGGTGGATTTACAAGGAGCGACGCACTTTGAATTTGAACAGCGGTCTGAAGCAGAGTGCAGCTAAAGGGCAAGGAGAGCCATAAATCTGTCAAGAGTTTGTGCATAATGGGAAGCGGCTGTGCCTTGCCTGAAAAAGCTGTAATTTTTGCGATAAGAAGGTGGAAAAAGATCTGAGTCTTGCAAGATGGCACTGGTCTGCGCTGGACGACCGACGTGGCAGGAGAGGCACTCCAGACAAAGAGAGATTTATGGGGAGGTCGGACTGAATAAAATTCACACAGAAGAATATGTATTAAATTTTGTTTGATGCTTATCTCAGCAGCTGTGGAAAAATTGAAAGAAAGAAAACATCTAGAGGGACTGTTGGGAAAGATCAGGACTATTACAGACTTTGAGTGAAGATTTGGACGTTAGAATAAAGACGGCAGTGTGCACAGTTATCAGGAATCCCCAAATTTTGAAGCATGGGAACTCATTTTTTTATGATTTGACATAACATTTGGTTTAATTGATATGTATTTGTATAATCTGAAATAATGGATGTGATATAATTGTGTTTTAATTGGAAAATTAATAAATAGATTTTTTTAAAAACAAAACAGTTCTCCAATGAAAATAGGGACGTCCCAAATAAACGTGGGACATTCCAGGATCAAATCAGAAACCAGGGTGGCTTCTGTAAATCAGTCCCTCCATATTTCCTGCCTGAGGCAGCTGCCTCACTCTTTTTTCATGACAGGGCCAGCCTTGATTACTGTTGAGTCAGATGTGCAAAATACAACAAAGGGATAAATAAGCCCACCCATTTATCCCCCCCCCCCGTAGATTTTATTAAAGCTTAAAAGAACATACAGTGGTACCTCGACTTATGAAGACGATCCGTTCTGCGGCCATCTTCATAAGTCTAAGTCATCGGATGTCAAAGTGCCACTTCTGCGCATGCGCCGACCGTGCGTATTGCTTTGCACAGGTCGCGTGCGGCGAAAAGACTTCCGGGGTTGTCGACTTCGGAAGTTGAAACCTTCAGAAGTCTAATCGTTCGGATGTCGAGGTATGACTGTATACAAATGTTAATATCAACTACAAAATAAATTTTTACAATGCATAAAAGCATGAAAAACCCAATCTAAATAAAAACAAAAATAAAGGAAGAAAGAAAAAGAAGAAGAAAAGAGAGAGACTGAAGGGGAGGGATTCTGATTCTTCGTCTGTCAGCTATATATATATATATATATATATATATATATAAATTCAAAACATGCACTCCAAGGTAACCCCCAACTATTCCACTTATAAAACAATATTTTATTCAGTCCACAAAGCCAGATATCACTAATTCAAGCCCACCAACTTCTGGCTAGAATAAGTTCTTTATAATGGGGAACTTTACTTCATAAGGTATCCATTCTGAAGGAAATCAGCCCTGAGTGCTCACTGGAAGGACAGATCCTGAAGCTGAGGCTCCAATACTTTGGCCACCTCATGAGAAGAGAAGACTCCCTGGAAAAGATTGTTGGGAAAGATTGAGGGCACAAAGAGGAGGGGACGACAGAGGACGAGATGGTTGAAGTCGGACAGTGTTCTCCAAGCTACTAACATGAGTCTGACCAAATTGTGGGAGGCAGTGGAAGACAGGAGTGCCTGGTGTGCTCTGGTCCATGGGGTCACGAAGAGTCGGACACGACTGAACAACAAATTACTTCATAATTTTGTTGTGAACCAAATCCCTCCCCCATCATTTAGTGCTGATTCTGGCTTGAAATACATTGGGACATATCAGTCACACACCCCAGGCCTATTTTGCACACCTTTCTCAATTATTTTTTGAATCCGTACTAGTCTGCAAAACACTGCAGCATTCTTAGAGACCTTTGGAGGGTATTCATCTAAGTTAGGGGTCACCAACCTTAGGCCCATGGGCCGGACGTGGGCCATGGAGGTCGTTTGACCGGCCCATGGGCTGCCCCTGAACTGAGTTGCGTGCTCACGCGCTGCGCTAAACCAGTGCATCGCGGTGCGGAGACTCGCTTCTGTGGCACCAAAAATCACGTCTGTGCAGATGCAGTACCAGAAATTGTGGGCACGCACATGAACCGGCCCACGGAGGGATCTGGCCCAGGCAAGAAGAAGAAGAGTTTGGATTTGATATCCTGCTTTATCACTACCCTAAGGAGTCACAAAGCGGCTAACAATCTCCTTTCTCCCTTCCTCCCCCACAACAAACACTCTGTGAGGTGAGTGAGGCTGAGAGACTTCAGAGAAGTGTGACTAGCCTAAGGAGTGCCTGGTGTGCTCTGGTCCATGGGGTCACGAAGAGTAGGACACAACTAAACAACAAATTACTTCATAAGTTTGTTGTGAGCCAAATCCCTTCCCCCTCATTTAGGGCTTATTCTGGCTTGAAATGCATATGGGCTCATCAGTCAGCTCATCAGTCATTGATGCCACTTTGGGACAATATACAGGCATGCCCATCTCCTTTAGCCTTGATCCGCAAGTCACCCCCATCAAGCTAAAGCCACACCGGGTTCCATTTGCTCTCAAGGCAAAGGTGGACGAACAACTGGACATGCTCATCGCACAAGGCGTTTTGGAGCCAGTTGACCACGCCAAGTGGGAGACCCCCATCGTCACGCCTGTCAAGCAAGACGGATCGGTGAGAATATGTGCAGACTACAAGTGCACGATCAACAAGGCACTTCAGCAGCAAGCTTATCCGGTTCCTGTCGTCCACCACCTGCTGCATTCCCTGGGTGAGGGCAAGGTCTTCGCTAAACTGGACCTTGCCCAAGCCTATCAACAATTGCCTGTCGATGATGCCACTGCGGAAGCTCAGACAATCGTCACCCACTGAGGGACGTTCCGGTGCCGTCGGTTGCAGTTCGGGGTGAGTGTGGCTCCTGGCATCTTTCAAAGCCTTATGGAGCGCCTCCTGCAGGGGCTTCTGGGCGTGGTTCCGTACTTTCATGACATATTGGTATCCGCAGACTCAAACCAACAGCTGTTTGAGTGCCTCTGCGCCGTGCTGACCAGGTTTCAGGAGGCTGGGCTCAAGGTGAAGAAGGAAAAGTGCCAGATCACCGTTCCACAAGTGGAGTTCCTGGACTACCTTATCAATGCCTCCGGTCTTCACCCGACTGAATCCAAGTTCCGGGCCATTTAGCAGGCCCCGATCCCGAAGAACAAAACGGAGTTGCAAGCGTTCCTGGGACTGCTGAACTTCTACAACATGTTCCTGCCCCACAAAGCAACGCTAGCGGAGCCTCTCCGCCGACTCCTCAGCACGAAGACACCGTGGTCCTGGGGTCATTGAGAAACAGCAGCCTTCAACGCAGTCAAGGCCCTGCTCTCACATGGGCGTAGGCAGGGGGCAGGAGGGGGCAGCTGCCCCCCCCTAGAAGCAAAAAAATTAATATATTTTACAGACCATAACCAGCACTTTTCCCCTCCAAAAACTGAAGTGGAAAAGGCTTTGCTTTAGCAAGAGCAGCTAAGTCTCCGCTTGCTGGGGGGGGGGGGGGGACGACACAGCAGTAACAAAAACACATCAAATAAATAAAGCAAAGTGGCTACCAGTAGTTAAGCAGTTAAGCATATATCCCCAGGCAAGATTTGATAGCTGACCATTTCACCCTATTGTTCTTAAGTGGGACTTGTTAATGAGCATTCAGGAGCATTAAGAGTTCTATTGGCGATTTAATGAGGGTGCAGACTCGGAGGATTCAATTTGACTAAGGTGGCTCTGCAAGGCTAAAAGGAAGTGAATAAGAAAGGGGGGGCTGTAACTTTGACAGTGATGTTTATAAAAAGCATTGGTGTTCCAGTCTGCCCCTCCTCCTGCATCTGTATACTGTAAATCAGGGGTGGCCACCTCCCAAGAGACTCTGATCTACTCAGAGTTTAAAACTGGGGGTGATCTACCCCCTTTTGGGGGGTTCAGGTCAAAGCTGTTGAGTTTTTTTTTAAAGGAAGGGAAGCCCTGTTTTGGGGGGTTTAGGTCAAACTTGTTGAGCTTCTTTTAGGAGGGAGGGAGGCCCATTTTTGTTTAGGGCTTCAGGTCATAGTTCAATTTTTTTGAGGGAGAAGGAAAATTTTGGGTGAGCTTTTTTTAGGGGTGTCAGTGACCTACCAGTGATCTACCACAGACATCCAGTGATCTACTGGTAGATCACAATCTACCTGTTGGACGTGCCTGCTGTAAATCAAGCAGAGAGAAAGCTGCTTACAAGGCTTCTGTACATGCAGAGTTCCAGCATCACAGCGTCACCCAGAGGCACCCACAAATATGAGTTATCCCTCTCTCTATTTCTTCCTTCCTTCCCTCCCTCTTCCATCCTTAATAAAATACGGGGGGGGGGCAGATAAGCCCCACATAGAAAGCCCATCAACATGGGGGGATGACTCTTTCAAATACAGTATTTACCAGTAATTGGGGGGGGGAGAGGCACCTAGGCCTCTAGGAGTTGGCTGCTATGCCTAGGAGTAGGACAATTCAAGAAAGCAGAACGATGCATATGGTATAGTAATATATCAATAGAATCGTAGAATTGTAGTCGGAAGGGACCACAAGGGTCATCTAGTCCAACCCGCTGCAATGCATGATTTTTTTCCTAAGGTGGGGCTTGAACCATGGTTGAAATATTATGCTGATATGCAGCAACGCCTCGGAGCTGTCGGAGCTGCGGCCATGCCTTGCCCCGCCCTCGCCCGCCCTTCCACCCCCTCTCGCCTGCCCGACCCTCCTGTCCTCTTGCTGCAGAGTTCCAGCATCACAGCGTCATCCAGAGACACCCACAAATATGAGTTATCTCTCTATTTCTTCCTTCCTTCCCTCCCTCTTCCATCCTTAATAAAATACGGGGGGGCAGATAAGCCCCACATAGAAAGCCCATCAACATGGGGGGATGACTCTTTCAAATACGGTATTTACCAGTAATTGGGGGGGGCACCTAGGCCTCTAGGAGTTGGATGCTATGCCTAGGAGTAGGACAATTCAAGAAAGCAGAATGATGCATATGCTATGGTAATATATCAATAGAATCATAGAATTGTAGTCAGAAGGGACCACAAGGGTCATCTAGTCCAACCTCCTGCAATGCAGGATTTTTTTCCTAAGGTGGGGCTTGAACCATGGTTGAAATATTATGCTGATATGCAGCAACGCCTCGGAGCCGTCGTGGCTGCGGCCGTGTCTTGCCTCGCCCTCGCCCGCCCTGCCACCCCCTCTCGCCTGCCCGACCCTCCCATCCTCTCCAGCCAAGCAGGGTAGCCGCCAACGCTACCAGCCCCAGAAGCACAAGGTGGCCGCTGCTGCCACCGCCACGATGTCATCAGGCCCGTTGGCCCTTTAACCCCGCCCACTTTGTGGCCCCTCCCCTTCTGTGCCTTGGCCCCGCCCCTGAACGACCATGGCTTGCCCCCCCCCCCCTAGTTTTGATCCTGGCTACGCCCCTGTGCTCTCATCAGACAGTGTGCTGGTATAGTACAGTGAAGCCAGGCCGCTGGTCCTCTCCTGTGATGCCTCACCTTTTGGCATTGGCGCTGTCCTCAGTCACCGTTTTCCAGACGGAAGGGAGGCACTGCTCGCCTACGTCTCCAGGACGCTAGCTCCGGCCGAATGAAATGACAGCCAGCTGGACAAAGAGGCCCTGGGGCTTGTGGCTGGATTGAAGAAGTTTCATGAATACCTCTACGGCAGAACCTTTGACCTCATCACCGACCACAAGCCGCTCCTGGGCCTCCTCGCTGGTGATAGACCAACCCACCGGTTCTCTCGCCTCACATGCTGCGATGGACTGTCTTTCTGGCAGCATACCGCTACCAACTCATCCACTGCCCAGGAAAATCGCTGGGCCACGCTGACGCTCTTAGTCGGTGCCCTCTTCCAATGCTTGTGGAAGACCCAGCTCCAGCGCCATTGATCCTCTTGATTGAAGACCTTCCAGCAGCTCCGACTGGTGGTGGTTGAAGGTCAGAGGCCGAGCCTCCTAGGGCTAGACTGGTTTGATGCCCTTGGCCTGGAAGTCACCGGCATCAACTGCATCACTGATGCAGAGACTGAGGGCCTAATCAAAGAATTTGCCGAGGTTTTTGATGGCACTTTATTCGGAAGCCAGAACAGAACTGAACTGCATTGCCAAGCTGGCATGCTTTTATAGAGGCTGGCTCAAACAATGTATCAAACATAATTCAAAGTTCCCTCCTAGAGTTCCCTCCTAAAACAACTGTCAAGGACCTGAGGGAAAACTATATACACTAATACATAACAGGCTATATTTGGCTACAGAATACCTTTAACACAAAAGGAAGATATTATGAGTTCTGTATCATAACGGGCTGAGAGTTCCATAGTTTGAAGTGAAGAAGTACAAACTTTATTTTATCTGTCCTAAATCTTACAACATTCAGCTTCATTGAACGTCCACAAGTTCAAGTGTTATTAGAGAGGGAGAAAAGGCTTTCTCAATCTGCTTTCTCTATGCTATGCATAATTTTTATAAACTGCTGGAAGGAGCAGGTCTACAGCTTGAGAGTACTTCTGAATTAGACCCTGTCACTGAGGAGCAATCACAATTGGTAAAACGTGGAATAAAAAGGAAGAAACCTTGCAAGAATTGACATCTTCACTGTGGTGATGCATCCAAGGCATGAGAGATTTAGAGTCTCCCTAGTTTTCATTTTCTGTTTGCTCTGCCAGAGCAACAGAGCAAAATTTATTTTCTTTACTGATACATGTTCCCAAATACTTTAGTTATCAAAGGGAAACGTTGAAGCTAGCAAAGTTGCAAACCAGATCTTGCTTCATTAGTCTAATTCTCTCCAAACGTCAGGCATCATTTCCTCTGGGTTAGACAATAAAAGCACAATTTCATGTGAGAACAAAGTGATCATGTGGACTTTAACCTTGTATATCAACACTCCAAAACTTTACATCACGTTTTATTGGTGCTTTATGTTTTATTGGCCTTGCAGGGAGGAGCCTTCACGCCTCACAGCCGGGCGATGTTGCTCCGGCCTCATGAAGGCAGCCCTGTTTAGGGAAGTTTTTAATGACTGATGTTTTAATGTATTTTTAACCGTCTCTTGGAAGCCGTTCAGAGTGGCTGGGGAAACCCAGCCAGATGGGCGAGGTAGAAATAATAAATATTATTATTATTATTATTATTATTATTATTATTGGCCTCTTCAGTAGGGCTGGTGAGTCTGGGCCTCGCCCCCTAGGCCAGGTGGAAAGGGCATTGCAGGGAGCGGCCTTTACGCCTCACAGTAGTGCGATGTTGGCAGTCATCATGCCTCACTGCCAGCCGATGTTCCTCTGGCCTCATGAGTAGCCTCTTCAGTAGAACAGAGCAACAGGAGCTCACCCCTTCATGTGTATTCAAATTGCCAACCTTCTGATTGGCAAGCCCAAGAGGCTCAATGGTTTAGACCACAGCGCCTCACACGTTCCTTTTCTAGACCTGATGGGAACCAGCAGCCAGAATTGCCAGGCAAATACCTTCTGTTGTCTCTATCCCAGAGGAGGTGCCTGCCTCAATTGTATCTCAATTGTATCTATCTATCTATCTATCTATCTATCTATCTATCTATCGATCTATCATCTATCTATCTATCTATCTATCTATCTATCTAATCTAACTGTGTTGCAATCTCTCAATACACTATGGAGACTCCTCTGCAACAAATAAATTGGAACAGCCCAATGATTGTCTGTTCTGTCTCACGAGCTCCATTATCAGTTGCATATCAAAGGGATAGGCTTACCTTGCTCCCCACCCCCAATATGTTATTCAAGTTGGCATCCCCGCCCCCTTGGTCACCCTAATATGAGATCCAAATGTCACCTCCCCTCTCCTTCCTGCCCTCATCCATTAGACTGGTCCTGTTTGTCGGTAGCCCAGCATTGCCAAGGTGAGAGAACCTTTGTTTGTCATGTGTTTGTCATGACTATGGCATCAAGCTGGAGCAGAGGGTAAGTTACCAAGGAAGCATTAGGACAATCCCCACATGCTTGACATGAGTGCTCCTCACCAAAATTGTAATAATTTAGACCAGTGTTTCCCAAACTTGGGTCTCCAGCTGTTTTTGGACTACAGCTCCCATCAATCCCTGACCCCTGGTCCTGCTAGCTAGGGATGATGGGTGTTGTAGAGGCTTGCTGGTTTAGAGGCGTGTTGTGGGCAATACATAGCCACATGCCTACTATCCTCCACAAATTTGAAGCGCTGGAAGTGATCTGGAGTCGCAAACATTTGTTCCAGGAAAGATACCACCAAGGGGTTCTGCAACCTCCCATCTACAATAAACTAAAAAGCCCCCAGTGTTGTAACCTTTTCTCATGGGGAAGTTGCTCCAATTCCTTGCTCATTTTGGTTGTCCATTTCTGATTCCCTCCCTACCTGCTAGCTCTGCAGTATACTTTATACTGAGATTCCTGCATTGCAGGGGGTTGGACTAGATGGCTCTTGGGGTCCCTTCCAACTCTACGATTCTTTGAGGGGAGACAACCAGTACTGTACGCAGTATTCCAAGTGTGCTTTTTGCAACACAAATTTGTATAGCAATATTATGATATTGGCATTTTAGTTTTCATGCCCTTTCCTAATGATCCACAACATGGAATTCTCCTGTTTCACAGTTGTATCTAAGTATTCCATAATGTCTTTATTTTTTAAGAAAAACACAAAAATCCCTTCCTGCAAACCCTAAGAGTCTATTGTTCAGAGAAAAATAATAAGCCACCCCAATCTCCGAGTCCAGGGATCTTGGCATGCCTTACACAGGGTCTGTGCTCCCTTTTGGACAATTATTTATTTACGCATATATGCAGCCTGAGTCTACATTGGAGGGATTCCTAGCAATCACATCTCAGGAGGGACTTGTTTGTTTGCTTGATGCTACAGAAGCGCAGCACTGGATTCAATGGCAGCCACACAGTCCTATCTGTGTCTCTTTGAAAACAGCTTGAAGAAAACAATTTTCCTTCAGCCTACATCATCCAAGGTGAAATCCTCAACCTTTTCTTTCCCTGCCCACTAATATTCATAAGCTAAAGGTAAAGGTAAAGGGACCTCTGACCATTAGGTCCAGCCGTGACCGACTCTGGGGTTGCGCGCTCATCTCGCATTATTGGCCGAGGGAGCCAGCGTACAGCTTCCAGGTCATGTGGCCAGCATGACAAAGCCGCTTCTGCCGAACCAGAGCAGCACACGGAAACGCCGTTTACCTTCCTGCTGTAGTGGTACCTATTTATCTACTTGCACTTTGACGTGCTTTTGTACTGCTAGGTTGGCAGGAGAACTGCTAGGTTGGCAGGCTAGGTTGCATAAGCTGGAGAAACCCAACTCCTCTCCTTGATGACTTCCCTGATGAGTTGATGTCTGGGCTTAAGGGCTTATCTCCCCAGGATGCCCAGGTCCAGAAAAACCAGGTTGGCGCACATGTTTACACAGCTGAATCAAATATTTGTCAGATCATCTTAATTCTCAAAGTACTGATCAAACATCATGATGGCGCTGTTTTTGTTGCCCCCCCCCTTTGTTCTCCAGCTCCTTCTCACGCTACAGCTTGTCTTGTCTCCATTGTGGAAACGAGGATCCTTTTTTTGTTTTTTGTTCCTGGTAGCCGGAGATTGATTTTTAACCCTTTCTGTGCTGTTTTCTTCTGGTGCTTTGGCAGATGATGATTGGGTGTAACAGCGTTCATTTTTTAACCCGTTCTGTGCTGGTTTTTTGGCGCTTTGGCAGACTATGTCACTGCTGCGTGTTAGTTCCAGCAAAGGTATTATTCGTCATTTATTCGTCTTCTCTTAATCTGTGCACTTGTAATTAAAAACAAAAACAGTTTTCCTTCTGTCTATGTCATCAAGCTGAAAACCTAAACCTTTTCTTTCCCTGCCAGCTAACACAGATATATTGAGGAGGAGCTTCACACCCCTGTTTCACAACAGCCTCACCCTGTTTCACAAATGCTTAGCCCTTATTAATGACTTCCCTGATGAGTTGATCACTGGACTTAACAGCTCTGACAATACCTGGGGAATGAGGAAGAACAAGAAACCAAAATGTATGATTAGCTCCAAATACTTTCCAAATCTTCTCCAGTATGCTCCTGGTGCAGGCATTCAGATAGTATCGTAAAAGTATCTCCAAGCTTCTTTTTCTAATAGCAAGGATTTGCTTAACTCAAAATCCCTTCCTCTTGTCATCATCCACATCTTCCTAGTTATGGGGGCCAAGATGCTGGTCCATCTCTCCCTCCACAGTAAAAGTGGGGCTGGAGGAGTCCCAAATACCTGGCTTACATTTTGCTTGCACCCAGGGGCCACCCTGGAGGGGAGTGACACTCGCCGCGCCCCCCACAAGCGAGCAGATAGCCGCCACCTGGTAAAAAGCCACGCTCGGCGGCTGGCTGCTCGCTCACTTGCTCGGCCGGCTCGCGCTTTGCTTCTTCCTGCTCAAGTGGAGGCAAGGGGTGGGCAAACTGCAAGCAAGCTGCGGAGCGGCAGCCGCCCCGCCATTGCCCACCCCTCGCCCAGGAACAAGCAAAGCGCACGTCGAGCAGGTGAGCGATCAAGCTGCGGAGCGAGGCTTTTTACAGGGCGGTAGGGCAACGGTGCCTCGCAAGCCGCCCGGTAAAAAACCTCGCTCCATGGCTTGCTCACAGTTTGCCAACCGCCGGCACTCTAGTGGTGCTCATGTGCTGTACAGAGCGACGCTGTGCATGCGCCATACAGAGCGGGTTGCCGCTCCGGGTGCCCGAGCGTCTAGCTACGCCGTTGCTTACACCAGGCTACCGATCCAATCAACAACACCAAAAACTCTGCATTTTCGCTTGCCAACAGGAAAAAGATATTCAAAAAGGTGGCTCTTTGTTTTGTAGCAGGAAATTTACATTGGCCTATTTAGAAATTCTTGTAGCTGGTTGCTGTAATTTTTGTATTTATTATTTTCCTTGTTCTCCACCCCCCCCCCGCCCCCCACCCCAAATAACTTATGTGAAATCTTGCCTGGAGAACTTAAACACTTGCCACTTGGGTGGTATTTGGGTTTGTCCCAAATAAAAGTTTTGCTGAACTGTGGATTTTGACATTTTTACTGTGTATTTCCCTGTTTAGGGAAGTTTTTAATGTTCTATTTTTTATATGTTTTTAATATTCTGTTAGGTACCACCCAGAGTGTCTGGGGAAACCCAGTCAGATGGGCAGGGTATATATAATAAATTATTATATTATGTTATTATTATTATTTTTTATAATTGTTTCTTTTATAATTGTGTTGGCATGGATGGCCCTTGTTAGGGCCTAAAACATGATGCTTCAATTAAGAGGATCAACAAAAATGTTTTAATTCTATCAGTGTTGAATTGTCTTTTAATTATTGTGGGTCTCTGCCCCCCTCCCAATCATGTTTTCAGCTATTCTGATTTTTATCTGTAAGCTTTTGTTGGCGTTTCTTGGTGCTGCACAGGCTGGGGCAACCTTTCCCAGGCCAATTTGGTCAGTGTGGCATCTTCCAAGGATGGGTAGACCTCCCGGTAGGCAACTCCAGGCAGTGCAGTGACTTTCCCCAGGCCGCTGTGTGGGAATGGATGTTGGGGGGAGGGGCAGAGAAGTGTTGTAAGAACGCTTAGGTCTCAAATATAGAATAAATGTTCATAAATGTACAAGACAAACACATACATGAGTATATAAACCACGTGTCTGAAATAGTACAGGAGAGCAATCCTGAAATCATTTATCCTGCGTATTCCCCGTCTTACCTTAATGGCACATGTCAATTTATAATTAATAGCTATATCTCACACCTCTTCTCCCATCTTATATTCTGCTTGCCTCTTCCACTTCTTAGCTATCATAATTCGTGCGGCTGTCAATAAATTGGTTGGACTGCACTGGGGCCTTGCAGGCACTGGGTCTCGGCTTGCGCGGGAAGGGCCCCTACCCCAGGGTGTCCATGACCGTGCTGCAAATGTGCTACCGCCAAGCAGCACACAAGAGTCCTCCTCCTCCTCCTCTTCCTCCTCCTCCCTCCTCGCAGGCTCTCTGCTCCCGCTTCTTCCCACCCCTTCGCTTTTCCTCCCCCCTTCTCAGAGCAAGGCGTCAACAAGGCGTCCTGCCCTGCACCTTGCCCCGATTGGAGCAGCGAGTCTCAGGAAGGGTCGCCATTGGCTGCCGGTTCGCGTCAAATCAGCCACAGGAGTGGAGGCCTGAGGTTAATAGTAATAATAATAGTAATAATCTGGGCTTCGGATTGGCCAGCATCATGGAAGTCTGAGCATGCTCGAAGCATGTAGTCCGGGTGTGTGTGTCGCAAAATAAGGCACTCAAAAAGGGGTGGTGGTGATCGCACTGGTCCAAGCGGCAATTGCTAAAGCATTCATGGGCCGGATCCAGCCCACAGACCGTAGTTTGCCGACCCTGGTTCCACCCCATTGTAAATTGATAAGACTGCTACCTCTGGACTTTTGGTCAGCTTTAATTCCGCGATTTCTGTTATCTCCTTAAACACCCTTTGCCAGGAATATTGTACATATTTACACACACACACCACATGTAAACATAATTCCTGGTTTCCTGTGTTATAGGAATTCTAAGGTCTTATATATATATAAAATAAATGTTCATAAATGTACAAGACAAACACATACATGAGTATATAAACCATGTGTCTGAAATAGTACAGGAGAAAAATCCTGAAGCCATTTTGACTCTCAAATATTTCTCTGCAAGGAGGAAGGCAATAGGAAAAGCTTCCCAGTTGCCTTTGGACTGTGCATATTAGGCTGCATGGAGGAACCATCAGTAAAAGGCTGGTGAAATTGATCCCAGGGGCACAGTAGAAGACAGAGCTACCGCTTTACAGGCCCAAATATATATGTAAGAGGTCTACTTCACACCCACGCTGCCATGGCATGCTGTAAATGCAGTTCACAGCCGTTTCTGATGAGCTTTCTCAGCATTTTCCTCCCAAAAGGTTCGTTTGGGTTCTTATTAACAAAAATCAGCAATGTGTGTTATGCGTTTTGGGGGCAACACCAATAACTGGCAGAAGCCGAAAGAAGTTTCAGTTAGTGAAAATGTTGTTGCAGACTGACGATTTCATTATATCCGTGACCTGGAACATATTCCCACCCAGAGTCTATTTTGGGGTGGCTTCAGCGTATACGAGAAACCTGGCAACTGGCTTTCTTATATATTAAGAGCTAATACAGTCACACCTCGGTTTAAGCATGCCTCGGTTTGAGTATTTTCAGTTTAAATACAGTTTAAGGACCTGTCTGGAATGGATTAATCCACTTTCCATTACTTTCAATGGGAAAGTTTGCTTCAGGTTAAGTACGCTTCAGGTTAAGTACGGACTTCCGGAACCAATTGCACACATATGTCGGGTTAAGTACGCTTCAGGTTGAGTACTCCGCAGACCCGTCTGGAATGGATTAATCCACTTTCCATTACTTTCAATGGGAAAGTTCGCTTCAGGTTAAGTACAGGCTTCCGGAACCAATTGTGTTTGTAAACCAAGGTACCACTGTAAAACACTTCTCAGATTGTATCATCGTAATCACAGCATCATTTTAGACACTACTTTTCTCCCACTTAGCGGCCTGCAAAGCAACTTACAATAAAATGACACAAATAATACTAAAAAAACACCAATATAGATATATAAATAAATCAGTTTAATAAAAATTATAATAAAACAAAAGACATAGATTATGTGAATTAAATAGGGAACAACGGGGTTTTTCTTACACAGGCACTTAAGTCTCTGGCCATAATTATAAGACAAGTGAAAAAGGCATTCATTCAAAAAGATCAAGTCTGTTCTTGGGATCCCCAACATAGCTCCATGGGCACTACAAGGTCCATCAATACCCCCCTGCCCTTACCAATTTTTAACGATGAACTAGGCTCTTTTGGCTTAGGGAGGGTTGGATGATATATGCTGCCTGCTTTCTAATGTTTTTTATTTGTTTTGGGGGTTGTAGGTGTTTTAGGGTTGGGGGGGAGGTTCTGGGGATTCCCAGTTTTTCTTCCATGAAGTGGGTTCAGTGAATCCCACTTTGCTGGAGCATGAGAAAATTTAGGACTTGTATAACAATACTTTAGTTACTTTTTCTGAATGCTATCCCCTGGTTTAGGATTTACCTTTTCCCTACTTTTAAGCCTTATCTCCTCCTTCAAAGAGAACAGGGAATGGTTGTGTTAACGTCTTTATGGTAATTCATGTATAAATAAAGCTGTGTTGTGTGTTGGGAGAACCTCTTTGAAAACAGACACTGTATGCGTTTGTGCATATATATATTTATATATATGAAAAAGCAACAGAAGATGGCAAATAAGTATTTTGCATAACTGGCAACAATCCAAAGAGGCATATCCTATGTGGAGTATGGCTTCCTACTGTGAAGGAAACTTCTACTGATCTGCTTTAAATTACTCTAAAGATGACCAACCTGCATTTCAATATGTTGGAACAGGTGAACTCTGCATTGTCCTAGTGTAGGGTTTTGCAGACACAAAAATTGTTGAGGTTTTTTTTTTTGGTTGCCATATTTAAGAGGTAAACATACAGAACTGCTTGCACACACAAAAGTGTATATATATTGTAAAAAACCGAAATCGCGAACAATTGCTTTAAAACAGGCATGTCCAACAGGTAGATCGTGATCTACCGGTATATCACTGGATGTCTGCAGTAGATCACTGGTAGATCATTGGCTCCCCCCAAAGAAGCTGAACAGCTGTTGCTCCCCAAAGAAAAGCTCAACATTTTACCTCCTCCCTGAAAAACTCAAAAACTTTGACCTGAACCCCCCTTCCCAATCGGTCTTCCTCCTTCCTAAGAAAAGTTCAACAACTTTGACCTGAACCCAAAAAAGGGGGGTAGATCACTGCCAGTTTTTAACTCTGTGAGTAGATCGCAGTCTCTTGAGAGTTGGCCACCCCTGCTTTAAAATGTATAATTACCCCTGAACGGGCATGTGGGACCCCAAAAGAGGATATTTCCGGGAATTCCTGGGTGTATGGCAACCCTACGCCTGGAGCCACACCTGCATGGTCGGAGGGTTGCTCTCTTCCAGTAGGTGAGGTGGTGGTTGTGATGATCTCAAAACTCTGAGGTTCTCAATTTGGCACATTAGTAGCACAGTGGTCAGTTTAGAGCAGACCAAACAAGTTGCTATGGGCAGCTGCAGAGATTCTATGGGGAGGAGAGCAGTGTGAATGGCAACGGACCACACTGCACAATGAGCATGTTATGTGGGGCCAGATCTCTTCTGAGGGCATAAATACAGATTTTGACAAGCACAGAATCTTCCTTCTTCTCTGAGCCATCCTTCCCTTCCTCATCGCAATTTGTTGGCATGGATTTGTCCATTGTACAGGAACATGCCCGCATGTTGCCAGTCCTCTATGCCAACTTCTCCACAAGAGGATGTGTGTCTGTTCACCTCCCTCCCTTTTAACTCTTGCAAATCTGGTTCTGGTCCCGAAAGTCAGGCCAAATCTGCAGCAGCTCCTCTGGCCCGTAGCGATGCACAACCACCACCTTGGAGAACTTGCACTTCTCATACTTGACTCTGAACATGTTGAAGAAACCCAAGGGGCTGTTTGTCATGTTGATGCCCAGCTCATACAGACAGATTCCCATGAAGGCATCTTCCATGTTAATGACCTTGATGGTCTTTGCTATCTGGTAGATCTTCTTGGCCAGATCCCCAGAGAACACATACCCTGGGCCTGCGCAGTAGGGTGGGTAGGTCTCATTGGGGTACACCTCCCGTGGCACATACCACTTGGAGGCCTTGTCACGCACTGGCTTTCCGTTCCTGTAGATGTACCCTGTCATGTAGTTCTTCTTGGGTGGCAGGTGAGGCTGCAGCAACGGGGACACCATGTAGTTCACATTGAGAAAGATGTCACTGTCTGCCTTCACCGCGTAGGTGGCATTGGGGCAGAACTTGCTTATCCATTCCATGCCCATCAGAGTCTTGAGGGTAAGGTTGTTGTAGGTATCCAGGAAGTCCTGCTGAATAATGTCTCTGTGGATGGAACTCTCCTCTTCCAAAAGGGACTGGAGCGGGTATCCAAATTTTGGGTGGACACCTGTTAGAAAAAGACGAAGAATGGAAACCCCAGGCACCGAGCCCTCGTTGCCCCACGTCTGCCGGATGGCCTGCCTCGTGGGAAAATGCTGGGGCTCAGTTATCACCAGCAGGATCAAGAAAGGGCTCCTCTCCCGGCATTTGTTTGGCTCGTTGAGAAGGAAGTTATAATCAGTGGAATAGACAACCTCCAAGGGATGCCGCGTGGCCACTGGTGGTGGTGGGGAAATCAGACCAGAGGGCTTGGTCTCCCTTGTCCTCTCCAGCGCAGATTCCCATTCAAATCCTATTGCACTCTTATCATTGCCTGCGGAATCTGGGCCGCCCTTGAACTTGATGTCGTGTGGCGAGAAAAGAGACTCCAATTCTTTCTTTGCAACAAGTAGGAAAAGGAAAATAGAGCAGAAGAGGACCACACTGGGCAAATTCTGCAGCTGGGTCATGAGCACCTTCCTGGCACCTTCCATACTTTCAGTGGGCAGGAAGAGGACACTTGTGGACTGTATGCGGGTGGGGGAGAGATGCTGGCCAGCTGTGTCCTGTTTCCAAAGACAACCTGCAAAAGAAAAGCCCAGTGAAAGGGAGGTGAATTCTGTTCTCTCTTTCTCTCTGTGTGTGGATGCACACGGGGGGAACTTTTGGGATAAGGCTGGGTGCATGGAGAATCAGTCTGCCAACTGCCGAAACACTCAAGACCTGCCCATAATACTTGACTTCTTGTCCTTGCAATCTGTTTCTGAAAGGAAAAGATGCACTCTCAGGGATTGGCATTATTTACTCTACCTATCTATTTACAGATTCCATCTTAATGAAGGAGCTATGCTGCTTTCGCTATTTGGGTTTTATCTCGTGGGCCGCCATGGACCAATAGGTGTGCCTGTATTGCTCTCAGATTCAGATATTCCCCTTTTCTATTTCTATTTCTGTTCTCCATGTTATTTGTTTAAAAGGTGGTCTCTTTGCAGCCCAATACACTGGAGACTCTCCAGAAACTTAACCCTATTGTTAAATATAGTTTTTAATAAACTATTTCCTTAAAGGTCTTAATTACTTGCGAACATTTTGCTGAGATTTTTTTTTTCCCCTGCCCTTGCCCTTCTCCGGACTTCAATCTTGGCTCCAGTACAGATTGAGCTGGCTTGCCTTTTCTGCTTCTGCACCAGAAGAAGCAACAGCTTTCTGCTGAATATGGATAAATGGTCCAGGCAGACCTATTGTGCTTGTTTTGGGTGGTTCCACCTTGCACTGAAGCAGAATGGTGAAAAATCTGGTTTTAGCCGGGTAACAGTAGAAACAGGGAGCCCTGCAATGAAATCTCTGCACGTATTTCAGAAAGTGAAAATCTGGACACAAAAGTTGTTGAGTTGTTGTGCCACTTCCAATAGCGGTTGCTATACGTCCAGAAGATACAGGAGCAAGTGTTTTGAAAAGAGGCTCTCTTGGTATTCCAAAGTGGACTTTAGCTGCAGTGGTGTAGCAGCATTTCCTGGTGCCCGGGGCCATGGAGGGTGAATGGAGCTTGTTGTGCCAGCCCAACTCTCACCAGCAGCACCAAGTGGGACTGTGCTGCACAGCTTGTCTGCCTGTGCAGGGGGGAGTCCAGCTGGTTGATGCAGCCCTTGAAGGGCAAATTCCCCCAATGCCTGTGGAGAGGAGTGCCAGACCAGGCCACTCTAGGGTCACCCCTTGCCCGCCTCCCTATGTCCATGCCTGTGCCTGCTCACTGTCCAAACAAGGCGTGAGTGAGCACTGGCCAGGCAGCCATTCAGCGAGGGGGCCAGGGATGTGACAGTGAGACCATCCTGGAATTAGGAGCCCAGAGACCCCCAGCAGCAGGCAGGGCGAGACTGGGATCCCTGAATGGGGATGCCTGGTTTGCGCCCCCTCAAAATTGTGCTATCAGGGCGATGCCCCCCCCAAGCCTTCCCCCACACCCCATCCGCTGCCTCCCGCCACTGGTGCCTCACGTTGCAGCCTCAAAGGGCTGCTCGCAAACTCCGCCTTCCCCACCCCAAAAAAATCCTCCCCAAAGGAAGAAAAAAACTGCACCCTCCACCCCCAGCGCAATAAGCCCGATCCCACCGCCTCAAAATAATAATAAAAAAATTAACCAGAGACCCAGTCCAGACTCCGCCGCCTCCCCCCATGCTATCACCACCTCAAGGGCAATGATCACCACCACCACCAAAAACACCACCAGATACACCTCATTCCCCCCTAGGGTTGCCAAACTCAATAGAGGACAGGACTTCTGTGCCTTTAATTGCCCTGCTCTCTTTTGAGTCTGGAAACCTTAAAGAGAAACCAGCAGACCCTTTGTTTAATTTCCAAGCAAAGGGTTTGCTGGTTTCTCTTTAAGGTTTCCAGACTCAAAAGAGAGCAGGGCAATTAAAGGCACAAAAGTCCTGTCCTTTATTGAGTCTGGCAACCCTATTCCCCCCCCCCTACCTGAACCCACAAACGACCCGCAAACTCCACCTTCTCCTCCATAATAAAGACCTCGCCAAAGCTTAAAAAAACAAAAAACCACAGCCACCATCAACAACACAATAACCCCGACCCCACCAACACACAAAAAACAAAGAGACAATCGGGACTCCCCCAACTCCCCCGACACTGCCCCCGCCCCAAGGACCCCAATCCCAACCAACAGCCCAACCACCTCACGAGGCAGCTCAATCACCACTGTCCTCCCCGACCCTGCCAAAAAAATAAGGACCACCCCAATCCCACAATCACATCCATCCCGAGACCCACCCCATCCCATACGCACCCTCCCCCCTACCTCCTCCTAAACCTCAATCCGGGAAACAAAACACAACACCACTAAACCAATTTAAAACAAAAACCCGCAACAGGGCCAACTTCCACCATCAGAAACCCAAAGGACAAAAAAACCAACACTCCACAAAAAATTCCACCCACCCCCACCAACTCACACCACCCCAAAAAACCACATCCACTACAAATAAGAATACCCAAATAAAACAAAACATCAAAAACTCTAAATTTAAAAACACCACACCATACCAAATTCCTCACCCCCACCCCACACAAAAAACACCAACAACTGAAACCCAAACCACATCTCTGTAACACTGACTCACACAAAAAACCAACCCTCACAACTTCTAAACATACCAAATAAAAACACTCACCTCTACTCCTTTCCTACAATCATCAACAGACCCACAAATCCCAAAAAAAAAAACCAAACCAACCCTCCAAACTCAACACCACCCACCCCCACCAACCCCCAACACCAACAAATTCACACAATACAACATAAAACACCCAAAAAAAACCCACCACACAAACGAAACACCCACATTCCAACCAAATTCCACCACAATGCCTTATTCATTACATTCACATGTAATCCAACTTGGGATGATATAAAAAAACAAATACTTCCTCCCCAATCTACACTTGACAGACATGACATTACAAAGCATGTTTTCGGACAAAAAAACCCCAAAACCTAATGGGTATGGACCTTTTACAACCCCCTGCATTTGGGTAGGATGAATGTGTCGGGACGGGGTGGGGAGAATTAACAAAACACGAGTGGGTAGGGGAGTCAGGGTTGGAAAAGGTCATAATTTCACAGAACACACGTATTGGGGGGAATTAGTGTGTACAAAATGAAGGGGGACTCTGAACCAGAGAGGACTCTCCACGGAGACTCTGAAGGTCCATTTAACAGAAAAGGGTCCACTTAACAAAAAAAACCACAGCAACGCGTTGCCGGGCCAGCTAGTGAACATATAAATAAATTACTAGGCTGGCTTTTTACTTGGAGGGGAGCGGGGCAGATGAAGCATTTCATCCCATCTGTACCAAACCTGAGTAAAAATGTGGTAAGCAACCAGAACAGGGTTGCCATACATCCGGAATTTCTTAGACATACCCGGAAGCAGTGTCCGGGCAGAAATTTAAAATTTGGACGTATGACAACCCACGCCGGCAGTGTCGTTTTTGCTTTTAAAAAGCTCAACTTCCCCTCAACAAAAACTTAACAACTTTTCCCTCCCCCCAAAATTCAACAACTTTTGTGTCCTGGTTTCACTGTTTGGATTATGGCAACCTTAGACTAGGTCTCCTCCAGAGCCAGTATAAAAACACAAGGGGCTGCCATACGAGAGACAGAGTGCTCTGCTCCCAGCAGCCCCGAGCCCACTCGGCTGCATACACTTCCTTGTCACCCTTGGTGACCAAGCAAATGGTTAAATAAATACAAGCCTGCTCAATGAAACACCTTTGCCATCATCAATTTCAGTGAAATTTGTTCTCTCCCTTCTTGAGGGACCTCTTAGTGGTGCCTTTCTACCCCTCTCCCATTCTCTTCTCTGAGGTGCCTTTTGTGGCATCTCAGGTGAGCACTTACCTGCCTGAGGTGCTGTTCACTCAAGGTCGCCACCTGCCTTTGATAGAATACTCTGGCTGAATGTCAGCTGTAGTTTACCTTTCCCCAGGGAGGGTGGGGCACAAGAGGAAGGGACAAAGTCTATGCCATCCAGATAAAACAGAGAAAAGGGAGCAGGGACTCTGCTTCCAGAGAGTATTTTATCCAGGGCCATTGAAGCACCTGGGAGGACTCACCACCTGCACGCCAATCCCATGCTTAATCTCACAAACGCACACCAAAAACAGAAGAGCTTGCCCCTCAGAACCCAAAGCCAAACACAAGAACAAGATGAAAGGGATAAATTTGTTTTATATAAATGTGCTAGCTGTACCCGGCCACCCGTTGCTGTGGCTCAGTCATGGGCCTCCTCCACTCAGCTTTCCTGTTCCCCACCCCAGCCGCATGACGTCGAGACACCCCTGTCTCTGGTCCCCCCGCCGTGTGACATCTTTCTCCCGCGTGACGGCACCCAGCACCCCGAGCGCTCTCTATCTCCCTCTCGCACGCGTCCTCTGGCAAATCCCTGCACCCCGTCCCCATCCATTCATCCTCTCGTAAGGCAAGGGCCTCATCCACTCAGCATCCCCAATCCCAACCCCAGCTGCACACCCCTGTCTCTGGTCCTCCCGCCGTGTGAGGGCACCCATCATCCCAACACATTCCTCCTCCCCAAAGGCACAGCCCACCTCCACTTAGCGCCCCCCCCGTTCCTCAGCCCAGCCCCGTACCACACCCCAGACGTCATGACACCTGTCTCTCTGTGGTCCCTCCCGTCCCTCTGGTCATCTCTGGTCATCTTCCATCTAGCTCTCTCTGCTCATCTCTGGTCTTCTTCCTCCCGTATGATGGCACCCATCAACCCAACCCCTCTCTCTCTTCCATCCGCACACCCCATGTGCATCGTGGGCTTGGCCTGCTCCCCTGGCTGTGCTATGCTGTGCAATGCCATGCTATTGTGATGTCATAGGTAGTCTGCAGCCAATGGCAGCAGCTGAGGCATCCTCAGCTGTGCTGCTTTGACGTTTTTCTACAAAACATGTTCTAACTTCTCGCAGGTGTCCAATCTAAGTATATACAAACACTCCCGTCCCGTATTCACTTGCAACGTTGTGTCCAAATTTCACTGCAATCATTCAAGTGCTTTCGGAGTTAGCTGGACGCGTACGAACGGGGACGTTTTACATTTTTATATACTGTATATACGGTAGATTTTATATAAATGATTGTTTTATATAAATTATATACATGTGCCATTGGGTGTTAACATAATGAATACCCTCCATCATTTCTCCAAATAGGGATGCTTTGTTTGTTTGTTTGTTTGTTATTACTATACTATTTATACCCTGCTCTGGGTGGTTTCCAACATATAAAAATTATAACAAAACATTAAACAATTGTTGGAAGGCAGAACAAAATTGTTGTCAAAAATGTATGATTTGTTGTAAGAATGGTATACGAAGTATGAATTGACAAAAGATGTGATGATAAAATGGGCAAAAGATTTTGGGTATAATATTGAATATGATGCGTGGTTGAAATTATGGAATCAAACATTGAAGTTTACTGCATGCACTGCCCTGAAAGAAAATGTTTTGAAGATGATGTATAGATGGTATTTAACACCAGTAAAATTAGCTAAGATGTATAGGATGAGTAGTAAAACATGCTGGAAATGTAAAGAGAAGGATGGTGAATTTTATCATATGTGGTGTACGTGCGAAAAAATTAAAAGATTTTGGGAAATGATATATAACGAATTGAAAAAGATTCTTAAATATACTTTCCCAAAAAAACCTGAAGCTTTTCTATTAGGACTTATAGGACAGGAGATTGTGAAAGAAGATCAAGTATTATTTATGTATGCGACAACCGCGGCTAGGACTTTATTAGCCCAAAAATGGAAAACTCAGGAGTTATCGACGATTGAAGAGTGGCAGACAAAAATGATGGATTATGCGGAATTAGCAAGACTGACTAGCAGGATCTGAAACCAGGGAGAGTCAAAGTTCCAAAAGGACTGGAGTAAATTTGTGGATTATATGGAAAAGAACTGTAGAAGTTTAAAGACACTCGCAGGATTGAAATAAATCCTACGAATTGACTTTAGATAGAAGGAATAAAGAAACTGTAAGACAGGAATGGACAAAAAAACCGACTGAGGGGAGGGAGGGAAGTCAAAGCTCGGCAGAGCAAAGAAAATTGTAATAATTGAGAAGATGTTTAAAAGAAAATTTCTGTGTTTATTATGGTTATGTGATGTTGTGTTTGTTGTTGTTTGTTAAATGTGTTTAATTGGAAAATTGAATAAAATGTCTTTTAAAAAAAACATTAAACATTTAAAAACTTCCCACTTCCGAGTGTCTGCAACATGGCAGGCGGACCGCGAACCTGACGGCTATGTCATATTCAGCTTTGTGGAGTGAAGGGGAAGAGTGCGAGGGTGACGCGCCTCCCCAGAAAACCCCAAGAGGAGCATTGGGCTGTCCCGGGGTCCTGCGGTGAAAGGAACAGGTGGGGGGGGGAGCCGAAGGCGCTGGGGAGCTAGGCATCAGCGCAGCTCCACAGAAGCAAAGCCTCTGACCCAGTCACAATCCAGCATACTGTGCCGATGGGAAGGTGAGGCAATATTAAGGAATTAATTAATTTGGCTAATTTCGGCAAGAAAATGGGAGTAAAAAAAGGAAGTCCGCTCCTATTACTGGTGTATAGGCACAAAATATATGCAAGTAATGTGTGGATGAAATTTACATTGGAAGATAAGTTAACTAATGAACAATTAGGATTAAAAGACTGCACCCAGCTTCTGTTTATGCCAGTCTCAAGATTTTCTAAATAATGATCTTGACTGGAACTCTAGTTGAACTTGGACATAGCACACGGTGAGATTGAACTTGACTTAAAATGGAGGTTAAACCTGAGAAGATTATAAGGTTATGAGTGAATTTCCCTTCTGGGGGAAAGAGACTGGACTGACTCTCTGGAAACTATCTCACTTCTGTGAAAGAGTTTCAGGATCTATTTGACTGTTGAAGATGTTCAGCTTAATGGAATTACAATTATGTACTTGCTTTATTGAAAGGCACCAGCTGGTTAAAAATCAAGACTAAAAGAAGAGCTAATATTGCTAATATTGGACTAAATTAGACTCAAAATAGACTCAAAATAAAAGTTACAATATTGATTAATCATATATAATAAAATTATTTTGATGTCAATGTATGTAAAGATTTGAAAATATAATTGCAAAAATTTGTAATTGCGAGTAATGTGGGAGGCAGGGAGGGAGTAGGCTGGAAGTACCGTACTGGCTTTCTCTGCTTATCCTAGTGGAATGTCCCTGACAAAGTACTGATAAGGTTAAAAATAATACTCTTATTATTCAGACATCTATGAGCATATCTGTCACTGCACTTTCATTTGAAGTGCTGCAACTCAGCAACCTAAACAGAGGAAGATGGAAACATTGTCTGCATTCCCTGTTTAGCATCATTATTTGCTGCTGAAGATGTTGCACGAAGCTTCTCACACATTGTGACAGACTCAAAAGCTCCTTGAGGAAAAGAAACATTGGCAGTCATGGAAGAGAGTAAACGTGCTCCCACCTGTTTTTCAGCTATTCCACCCTAGCCGTTACCGCCACAAACCACCCTATTTGTGAATTTTGTTGATCCTAAGGAGAGGTTTCTCTGATCCAAGCCATTGCTTTAGATTTGGGGGAGGAGGTTGCAGTGTCAATGGTCACACATGCCATTATACAACACCTGGAGGGCCACAAGTTCTCCACTGAAGTTTTAGATGTTCTGTTGCACCTGTTTCTTTATAAACACGATGGAATATTGCTGTTGAGCTGTGTGCAATGTATTTTTTAAAATCAAAACTATATTTTCTATATTTTCAGCCATTTTGAAGAGCATACTGCCAAAAAGCAGCTTTTTTGGTTTAACTTTAACTAAATCTCTTAGCTTGCATTTGCACCAGCTCTAGTCAGCGTTACCTTTTCCCGTTTTCCAGTAAAAGAAAAGGCAAAAGTGTCAAGGTACTCAAAATGCCTGATTTTGCCACTAGGTGTTGCTATGGCATCAGAAGCTTCTTGCCTTTTCCTCCCTTTAGGAAAATGCCCTCCATCAACTCACTTCAGTTTGTCTTGGATGCCTCAATTTTTTAGCTTTTGCCCCCTCTGCACCAACGAACGTGGCCAAGTATGGCCAAATAAAACAAGGCACTGTTCTAAAACCAAAGTCCTACATTCCTTTATTGCGAGAGAGAAAATGTGGGAAGATGAGGTTGCATTGCATGTATTTAAAGCACAGGTGGGCAATTTCTGATCCTTCAGGTGCTGGACTGTTCCATCTTCCCTGACCATTGGCCATGCTGGCTGGAGATTATGGAAGCTTGAGCCCAACAACATATTCGAGGGCATAGACAGGTTTTCCATCTCAGACTTACAGCTTTGCTACTCTTGCAATGCGCATAAGAGAGCCCACAAAGAAATCAAAATTTGGGCAGGGATTTGAAGGAAGACAGCTGAGAAAAGTAGTTCCAAGTGTAGGAGGTGGAAGAATAGGTGCATATTGATTTATATGAGCAGCAAGTCTTTTGGCCAGAAGGTGGAGCCCAGAAGCCACTATATGGTGGCAATTGTCTTGGCAGGCATGGAGGAAAACATCTATGGAGATGACCGTGGAAAAATATGTGAAACCCAGCAACCCGGACTCAGGAAACCTGATTATTGCAGTTAGTCAGCACACTGGGATGGTAAACCATGGCTTGTTCCTAGGTGTTTGTTTGTTTGTTTTTAAATAACTAGAGTCAGAATGACCAGCATTTCTGAAGTTTCGATGTACAGTGGTGCCTCGCTAGACAAATTTAATTCGTTCCACAGGTCTTTTCTTATAACGAAAAATTCGTCTTGAGAATCCCATAGGAATGCATTGAATGTTTTTTTATTTTTATTTTTTTGCCCATAGAAACGGATTAATTGAATTTCAATGCATTCCTATGGGAAACCGCAATTCGCTAGACGAATTTTTCGTAAAACACATTCGTCTAGCGAGGCAACCTCCGCTAGAAAAAACCTTTCGTTAAGCGGAAATTTCGTTAAGCAGGGCATTCGTTAAGCGAGGCACCACTGTACAGCGGTACCTCGGTTTTCGAACAGCTTAGTTCATGAACAACTTGGAGCCCAAATGGTGCAAAATCAGAAGTAGGTGTTCCAGTTTGGGAACTTTTTTGGGGGAGCTGAACGTGCTCCGTTTTGAGTCCCCCTGTGTTTACTGTTGCACTGCTAATTTGCGTCCCCCCATTGTAATTCAAGCCTTCTCTTTCTGATTGCAGTGTTCTGAGGTGATGTTTGGAGCTTATGGTTGGTGCTTTTGTTTCTGCTACTTATTTTGCGTTTTTTGTTTTGAGGCTTTTTCAGTCAATTTTTGTGTGTGACTGTGTGAGTCCCAGTTCAGCTACTGATTGATTGATTTATTGATTGATTTTGTGACTGCGGAAATGGATAAAATTCCCCCATTCAAACAATGACTATCTTCAGTGCAGGTAAGAAAAAGATTTAATTTTAATTTTTATCATCTACAATACTGTTTTATTTATTTTATAGTACAGTACATTGTTTAATAATTTCATTTTATGGATCCATGTTCTTGTTAGTAAAAATCATGTTAAATTGCTGTTTTAGGGGTTGGAACGTATTAATCCGTTTTGCATTACTTTCTATGGGAAAGTGTGCCTTGGTTTTGGAACAGATTTCTGGAACGGATTAAGTTTGAGAACCAAGGTACCACTGTAATGGAAAGCTTGATTTATTCATAAACAAAAGCAGAATCTTTCAGTGGCCTCCCCTCACTCTCATGAGGAAAAAGAGGAAAAAGGTACATCCAAGTCCAAGCTTTGTTTTCATAACTTAAACTGAGGATCCACTCAATGCCAGTGCATACCAGGTCAATCACTGGCCAATACGGTAATGCTAACTGCAGTGCCGGATTTAGGGCAGCATGCGCAGTATCCCTGCACAGGGCACTGAGCCGAGGAGGCGCAAAATCATCATCATCATCATCATTATCATCATCAACAAAACCTATATAGGTTTTTTTATCTATCTATCTATCTATCTATCTATCTATCTATCTATCTATCTATCTATCTATCTATCTTGACTGTGTTGCGATCTCTCAATACACTATTGAGCGGAGATGGTATTGTCGCACATAGATTTAGACATGGAGACTCCTCTGCAACAAATAAATTGGAAAAGCCCAGTGATTGTTCTGTCTCCCGAGCTCCATTATCAGTTGCATATCAAAGGGATAGGCTTACCTTGCTCCCCACCCCCCAATATTTTATTCAAGTTGGCATCCCCGCCCCCTTGGTCACCCTAATATGAGATCCAAATGTCGCCTCCCCTCTCCTTCCTGCCCTCATCCACTAGACTCGTCCTGTTTGTCGGTAGCTCAGCATTGCCAAGGTGAGAGAACCTTTGTTTGTCATGTGTTTGTCATGACTCTATGGCATCAAGCTGGAGCAGAGGGTAAGTTACCAAGGAAGCATTAGGACAATCCCCACATGCTTGACATGAGTGCTCCTCACCAAAATTGTAATGATTTAGACCAGTGTTTCCCAAACTTGGGTCTCCATCTGTTTTTGGACTACAACTCCCATCAATCCCTGACCCCTGGTCCTGCTAGCTAGGAATGATGGGTGTTGTAGAGTCTTGCTGGTTTAGAGGCTTGTTGTGGGCAATACATAGCCACATGCCTACTATCCTCCACAAATTTGTGGGGTCTGATTATCATGCTTGGGGTGGATGTGGTTGCACAATGAAGCGCTGGAAGTGATCTGGAGTCACAAACCTTTGTTCCAGGAAAGATGCCACCAAGGGGTTCTGCAACCTCCCATCTACAATAAACTAAAAAGCCCCCAGTGTTGTAACCTTGTCTCATAGGGAAGTTGCTCCAATTCCTTGCTCATTTTGGTTGTCCATTTCTGATTCCCTCCCTACCCCCTAGCTCTGCAATATACTTTATACTGAGATTCCTGCATTGCAGGGGGTTGGACTAGATGGCTCTTGGGGTCCCTTCCAACTCTACGATTCTATGAGGGAGGCAACCAGTACTGTACACACAGTATCCCAAGTGTGCTTGTTGCAACACAAATTTGTATAACAATATTATGATGTTGGCATTTTAGTTTTCATGCCCTTTCCTAATGATCCACAACACGGAATTCTCCTGTTTCACAGTTGTATCTAAGTATTCCATAATGTCTTTATTTTTTAAGAAAAACACAAAAATCCCTTCCTGCAAACCCTAAGAGTCTATTGTTCAGAGAAAAATAATAGGCCACCCCAATCTCTGAGTCCAGGGATCTTGGCATGCCTTACACAGGGTCTGTGCTCCCTTTTGGAAATTATTTATTTACGCATTTATGCAGCCTGAGTCTACATTGGAGGGATTCCCAGCAATCACATCTCAGGAGGGGCTTGTTTGTTTGCTTGATGCTACAGAAGCGCAGCACTGGATTCAACGGCAGCCAAACAGTCCTATCTGTGTCTCTTTGAAAACAGCTTGAAGAAAACAATTTTCCTTCAGCCTACATCATCCAAGGTGAAACCCTCAACCTTTTCTTTCCCTCCCCACTAACATGCATAAGCTGGAGAAACCCAACTTCTCTCTGTCAATTGATGATTTCCCTGATGAGTTGATGTCTGGGCTTAAGGGCGTATCTCCCCAGGATGCCCAGGTCCAGAAAAACCAGGTTGGCGGACATGTTTACACAGCTGAATCAAATGTCAGATCATCTTAATTCTCAAAGTACTGATCAAACATCATCACTCAGGAATCTAGAAGGGATCAGGGCACCCACAACCCCGTAACATCAACATCTTCCCAAAGCACACACCTGACCCAGATGTGCCAACAGACGGGAGGGGGGGGACACAACTTTCCTGTAAAAAGAAATAACAGAAAAAGTTAGTAGAGGCATTTAGAACAAATCAAAGCAGATCATAATACGGTACTTTTAGCCCAACCCGGCAATTTCCAGTTCCTCAGGAATTCTCCAGGGTTCTTCCTGCTTCCTCGTTCTTTGTGCATAGTTCAGTCAGAGTTGAATCTCAAAGGTAGCTTTCAAACACACCACCACCAACAACAATCTTTATTACGGTCCATAGACCCAACAATTCGTTACCAAGCGATAAACACCAACAGTTACAAGAGCAATTATTCTTTTTTAAAAATTGCATTAAATAGTAAAAAAATCATAAACACGCAAAACAGTACTGTGCTACAAAATCCATTGCTAAGACCAGCAGAAAATGCAACCAAGTAAGGCATTATCAGGTACCCTGGCAGGCAGGAGAGAAGCAACACTCTCAAATTTCTGCCGGAGACCGCCTCCTTCTGTGATGTATGTATGATGTTTTTTTGGGGGGGTAGTCTTGGGCTATTTCAAAAAGCAGCAACATGTTTTATGGGTTTTATGGACAACACCAATAACTGGCAGAAGCCGAAAGAAATTTCAGTAAGTGAAAATGTTGTTGGAGATTGATGATTTCATTATATCCGTGACCTGGAACATATTCCCACCTGGAGTCTATTTTGGGGTGGCCTCAGGGTATACGAGAAACCTGGCAAGTGGCTTTCTTCTATATTGTTTAGTCGTGTCCGACTCTTCATGACCCCATGGACCAGAGCATGCCAGGCACTTTTGTCTTCTACTGTCTCCCGCAGTTTGGTGAGACTCCTTTTGGTAGCTTCAAGAGCACTGTCCAACCATCTCATCCTCTGTCATCCCCTTCTCCTTGTGCCCTCCATCTTTCCCAACATCAGGGACTTTTCCAGGGAGTCTTCTCTTCCCATGAGGTGGCCAAAGTATTGGAGCCTCAGCTTCAGGATCTGTCCTTCCAGTGAGCACTCTTATATATTACTAGCTGGCCCTGCACGCGTTGCTGTGCGTTAGTCTGTGAAATGGAGGGTAATAGCCCCCCTTCATATCCCCCTGAGCCTCAGAGTCCCCCTGAGTCGAGGCAAGATATTGTGGAGAGGGCAGGTTTCATCCCTGTGTCTCCCCCCACCCTGTTCTGACCCATTACGTATCCCTGCTCCCTATTCGGCCCCCCATCCCCCCCAGGCAGGCCCCTACCTCCACTTGGCAATGTTCGGCCTTGTTGCTGGAAAAGGCCTGTTTTCAGTTGAAACAAAATGAAAATGTTTTTTATTTTGTTTTGACTATGTCAGACCAACACGTCTACCTACCTGTTTTCAGTTGGTTTGGTCTTCAACACCTTTGCCGGATGTATGTATGTGAGTGGTGGATCTCGTGGTGGAGGCGGGGTTTGTAGGTTGCTGTGTGTTAGTCTTTCAAATGGAGGGTAATAGGCCCCCTTCAGATCCTCCTGGGCCTCAGAGTCCCCCTGTTTTACAGGATCTCAGTGGCAGAGGCGGGGTTTGTGGGTGTGACACGTTGTTGTGGCTAATCCCCATGTGTCCTGATCCATGATCTTTTCTGTTTGTCCCCCCTCCCTCTCCGTGACCGGCGTATCTCATGATGTTTTGAAGGATGGTATTTATTGTTCTCTTGTGGTTATTTGGTGGGGGATTTTTTTGGGGGGGGTAGTGGTGCTAAATTGTAAAGTAAAAAACCCTTGCCGTGCCCCCAAGTGCATTGCTGTGGGTTATCCCCCCCCGGACCTAGTGGGGGCCTGGCAGGGGTCTACATAAAACAAAGGCCATGCTGCGACCTGCAATCCGGGCGCTCGCCCTCTTTCCCCCCCCCAGGCCTAGTGGGGGCCTAGGAGCCTGGCAGGGGCCTAGGGGTCTGATGATGGCCGCCTTGGTGGTTTCAGTTGCTTGGTTGATGGGTGTCATTTGGTTTGTGGGTGTGGCTTAGATTTCACAGGAAGGGAGGGGGTGGAGGAGGGTATAACCCCACTTGAGGGCACTGTTTCTACCTGCCCAGATGCGAAATTTGAGGGATTTTTGTCCCCAACAACGCTCGGGGAGTGGCCTGGATCGTTGTGTCAAAATTTCAGAATGATCGGTGAAGTGGTTATGGAGAAAAGTGGAACACGCACTTTTACGATTTATATATATTTTACACTAGCTGACCCGGCCACCCGTTGCTGTGGTTCTTTCCTGTGATTCCCCACCCCCACCCTGTCACGATCCATGACGTATCCTGCCCCTCCTCCCTCCACCCTGGCTCATCCCTGTGTTTCCGTAGGATACCCTTCCCTCTGTTGTCCCTGGGGAGTGTTGGCCCCTCCCCCTGTATCTCCATACCTTGGCCCCCACCCTCGAAAAGGAACTGTTAGGTTCTGGGTTCTATTTCCCAGCATGCACTTCTGTCTGAACCCTCTGTTGTTCCTGGGGAGTGTTGGCCCCTACCCCTGGTATCTTCCTACATTGGCCCCCATCCTTGGAGAAGGAGCTGTCAGTTTCTGAGTTCCATTTCCCAGTATTTACTTTTGTCTGAGCCCTCTGTTGTCCCCTCCCCCCTGTATCTCCATACATTGGCCCCTGTGCACGCATCGTGAACATTTCTATATATTTAGATTAAGGATCGGGGGTGATGATGTGCCCTGGGACCCAGAGAACTACTTAAAGAATCCCAACCCGGGGAGGGGGGGTCAAATAGCGAAGCCCCATAGCCCCGTAGCAACAGACAGGCCCAGACAGAAGGAGGGGGGTCATATGGGGCACTTGGCGCGGGCCTCCGAATCCAAAGCGGGCCTCGGTCAGCATATTCACAATCACTAAAATGAAAAATGTAGCAAAAGGGTTAAAAACAGGGCCACATTATCTACCTGGCCCGGGCCCTGTAAGGGCCTGGTAACAGAAGGCACGTTCTGAAGTACCCAAGTTGTTCAGTTCCATTAAAAAAAACCCAGGAAGTGGCAAGGGGAACGTAGGGAATTGTAAATGGGGTGGGGGGTGTGCACTGCAAATATCTGAGAACTTAAACTGGGGAGAGAAAGTGAATGGTTTGTTTTTTTTTAAGACACAGAGGCTTACAATCAGTTGTTTCTCCTAAAATAAGACATACCCATAAAATAAGACATATTTATTCTTGTCTTGTGGATTTTTTGGGGGTAGTGGTGCTAAATTGTAAAGTAAAAACCCCTTGCAGTGTAGGGGCCTACATAAATCAAAGGCCGTGCTGCGTCCTGTGGCAACACCCCCCCCGGCAGGCCCCAACCTCCACTTGGCAATGTCGGTTTTTTGGTGGGGTTTTTTGGGGGAGGGGTGGGGGTAGTGGTGCTAAATGGTAAAGTAAAAACCCCTTGCCGTGCAGGGGCCTACATAAATCAAAGGCCGTGCTGTGCCCGATGCCACCCCCCCCCAGGCAGGCCCCAACCTCCACTAGGCAATGTTGGTTCTTTGGTGGTTTTTTGGGGGGGGTAGTGGTGCTAAATGGTAAAGTAAAAACCCCTTGCCATGCCCCCAAGTGCGTTGCTGTGGGTCCCCCCCCAGGCCTGTCAGGGGCCTAAAACAAAGGCCTAGATAATGGCTGCCTTGGTGTGTTTCAGTTGCTTGGTTGATGATGATGTCATTTGGTTTGTGGGTGTGGCTTAGATTTCACAGGAAGGGAGGGGGTGTACTGTGGGAGGAATTCCACTTGAGGGCACTGTTTGAGTTGGTGGAAAACCAGGTCTGTACCTGCGCAGGTGTGCGATTTGAGGGATTTTTGCCCCCAACAACGCGCGGGGAGTGGCCTGGATCGTTGTGTAAAAATTTCAGGACGATCGGTCAAGCGGTTACGGAGAAAAGTGGAACCTGGATTTTCACGATTTTTACATTTTTATATATAGAGATTTTTATATACATAGAAGAGTGAATAAAACACTACTCAGATTGTATCATCGTAATCACAGCATCATTTTAGACACTACCTTTCTCCCACTTAGCGACCTGCAAAGCAACTTAAAATAAAGAAACAGAAACAATACTAAAAAAAACCAAGATATAGATATATAAATAAATCAGTTTAATAAACTTCATAATAAAACAAAAGACATAGATTATATGAATTAAATAGGGAACAACGGGTTTTTTCTTACACAGGCACGTAACTCTCTGGCCAAAATTATATGACAAGTGAAAAAGGCATTTAGTCAAAAAGATCAAGCCTGTTCTTGGGATCCCCAACATAGCTCCATGGGCACTACAAGGTCCATCAATACCCCCCTGCCCCTACCAATTTTTAACGATGAACTAGGCTCTTTTGGCTTAGGGGAGGGTTCGATGATACATGCTGCGTGCTTTCTAATGTTTTTTATTTGTTTTGCGGGGTGTAGGTGTTTTAGGGTTTGGGGGGGTTATGGGCATTCCCAGTTCTTCTTCCATGAAGTGTGTTCAGCGCATCCCACTTTGCTGGAGCATGACAAAAATTTGTACTTGTATAACGATACTTTAATTACTTTTTCTGAATGCTATCCCCTGGTTTAGGGTTCACCTTTTCCCTCCTTTTAAGCCTTATCTCATCTTTGAAAGAGAACAGGGAATGATTGTGTTAACGTCTTTATGGTAATTCATGTATAAATAACGCTGTGTTGTGTGTTGGGAGAACCTCTTTGAAAACAGACACTGTATGCGTTTGTGCATATCTATATATATATCTATATATCTATATATCTATATCTATATATATCTATATATATATCTATATATATATATATATATATATATATGAAAAAGCAACAGAAGACGGCAAATAAGTCTTTTGCACAACTGGCAACAATGCAGAGGCATATCCTATGTGGAGTATGCCTTCCTACTGTGAAGGAAACTTCTACTGATCTGCTTTAAATTACTCTAAAGATGACCAGGCTGCATTTCAATATGTTGGAACAGGTGAACTCTGCATTGCCCTAGTGTAGGGTTTTGCAGGCACAAAAATTGTTGAGGGGTTTTGTTTTTGGTTGCCATATTTCAAGAGGTAAACATGCAGAACTGCTTGCACACACAAAAATGTATATATTTGGACTTCCGGTCTGGCGCCATTGTTGATCGGTGGGGGAAACCTCGGTCTCCAGCGACTCGGGGGGTGTGTGAGCTGCTTGAGCGACGCGGCCCCCCGGAGAACCCCCGGATCGTGCTTACCAGGAACGTGGACACCCAGCAGAGCTCCATAGAGTCCCGCTCACTGCCCGGTAAGCCCCTTTTTAGCGGCGACAAGAGCAGACGGAGCGGGACGGAGCCTTGGGTAGATTCGCTTCCTCTGAGGTGCAAAGCTCCGTGCCGGCCACAATTGTGTGGCAGATGCCTCTAAAGAATTAATTTGGACTTGTGAATAAACCTTTTGATTCGGTTAAAAGAAGAATTTGGTCTTGGGAGGGGAATTTAAAAGAAAACGGAGGTCGTTTCCCCCCCCCACCGAGATACGAACACGCAATTACCGAGCCTGCAGCCATTAAGCTGGAACGGGACTCTGAATTTCTTTAAAAATCAAGCTGGACCCCTTCCCTGAGGTGGGGGAGCCAAGGGAAGGTGATTTTAATTTTTGTTGATATCTGCAAAAATTGGAAGTGCATATTAATGAGCACTCCGGTAACCTGGGGGCAGGAAACTGGAAGCCTTGACTAGCCGCCATTGTGATTTCAGAGGCTAGGGAAGTTTTTGATTATGGTGAACTCTTGAATCCTTAAAGAAGATTTAATCAATTGACTGAATAGGATTGGAGTTTTAAGAGACTTTGAAGCGGAAAGGAGAACGGGATTTTTTATAAATTGGACAGTAGGTAGTTAGGAAGAGGAATGTAAAAAACATTGTACAGTATCTTCTCTGGCACAGCAGCCTACATGCCACATTGTAACATGAGAAGACAAAGGATACAGCCAGTCAAAACAATAAATCACGAATTGAATAAGAATTGGATACAAAGTATATGGGAACAAGTTCAAGAAGTGCAAGAGTATAAAAGACTTACAAAGTTATGGATTGAAACCCAACATCAACTTCTCCCCAAAGACAATTTTGAGCCACAGGCTGAGGTGTAGAAGATAAGAACATTAAAGTATTAAAGGAGGAAGACCAAGAAGAGCAACAGATTTTGAATGAAGAGCAATCTGCGAGAGAGGTTGCACAGGACATATACTACTACAAACAGGGAGCCCCAATGCAAGAGAAAACCCAGGACCCTGCTCTTCCAGTGGGAGAGGGAGAGCAGTTCTTGGTAAAGACAATCAAGCGGTGGCAAAAGACAAAGATGTGTCCTGGATTCGAACCACCCTAGTGAGAGGGGGGGGCAAGAACCAGGCGAAGGACAAAATATATGGGGGGACAAGAAAAAGGAAGAATTGGAGTGGGGATGGGATAAGGAATGGGAACAGCAGAAGGATGGGTGGAGAGAGGGGGTGGGCTGGAGTGGTCAAGAGACGGAGTGGGTTGAATGCTATAAGGCAATGTAATTAAGGGACGGATTAAATGGTCTGAAACTGGAATGTATGAAGGAGCTGATCGGGAAA